>NC_140011.1:14636848-14866848 GCF_964263955.1 Coregonus lavaretus
TTACAGATCCCCCCGGCACTTCTAACGTACCATACGGTCAAGCTGCTCCCACAACAGCTCAATAGGGTTGAGATCCGGTGACTGTGCTGGCCACTCCATTATAGACAGAATACCAGCTGACTGCTTCTTCCCTAAATAGTTATTGCATAGTTTGGAGCTATGCTTTGGGTCATTGTCCTGTTGTAGGAGGAAATTGCCTCCAATCAAGCGCCGTCCACAGGGTATGGCATGGCGTTGCAAAATGGAGTGATAGCCTTCCTTCTTCAAGATCCCTTTTACCCTGTACAAATCTCCCACCTTACCACCACCAAAGCACCCCCAGACCATCACATTGCCTCCACCATGCTTGACAGATGGCATCAAGCACTCCTCCATCATCTTTTCATTTGGTCTGCGTCTCACAAATGTTCTTATTTGTGATCTGAACACCCCAAACTTCGATTCGTCTGTCCATAACACTTTTTGCCCATCTTAATCTTTTTTTTTATTGGCCAGTCTGAGACATGGCTTTTTCTTTGCAACTCTGCCTAGAAGGTCAGCATCCTGGAGTCGCCTCTTCACTGTTGACGTTGAGACTGGTGTTTTGCGGGTACTATTTAACGAAGCTGCCAGTTGAGGACCTGTGAGGTGTCTGTTTCTCAAACTAGACACTCTAATGTATTTGTCATCTTTCTCAGTTGTGCACCAGGGCCTCCCACTCCTCTTTATATTCTGGTTAGAGACAGTTTGTGCGGTTCTGTGAAGGGAGTAGTACACAGCGTTGTACGAGATCTTCAGTTTCTTGGCAATTTCTCGCATGGAATAGCCTTAATTTCTCAGAATAAGAATAGACTGACGAGTTATTTGTTTCTGGCCATTCTGATTCTGTAATCGAACCCACAATTGCTGATGCTCCAGATACTCAACTAGTCTCAAGAAGGCCAGTTTTATTTATTCTTTAATCAGCACAACAGTTTTCAGCTGTGCTAACGTAATTGCAAAAGGGTTTTCTAATGATCAATTAGCCTTTTAAAATGATAAACTTGGATTAGCAAACACAACTTGCCATTGGAACACAAGACTGATGGTTGCTGATAATGGGCCTCTATACGCCTATGTAGATATTCCATTAACTACAATAGCTATTTACCACATTAACAATGTCTACACTGTTTACAATTTGATGTTATTTTAATGGACAAAAAAATTGCTTTTCTTTCCAAAACAAGGACATTTCTGAGTGAACCCAAACTTTTGAATGGTAGTGTACAGTGGGGAAAAAAAGAATTTAGTCAGCCACCAATTGTGCAAGTTCTCCCACTTAAAAAGATGAGAGAGGCCTGTAATTTTCATCATAGGTACACGTCAATTATGACAGACAAATTGAGAAATGTTTTTCCAGAAAATCACATCGTAGGATTTTTAATGAATTTATTTGCAAATTATGGTGGAAAATAAGTATTTGGTCACCTACAAACAAGCAAGATTTCTGGCTCTCACAGACCTGTAACTTCTTCTTTAAGAGGCTCCTCTGTCCTCCACTCGTTACCTGTATTAATGGCACCTGTTTGAAGTTGTTATCAGTATAAAAGACACCTGTCCACAACCTCAAACAGTCACACTCCAAACTCCACTATGGCCAAGACCAAAGAGCTGTCAAAGGACACCAGAAACAAAATTGTAGACCTGCACCAGGCTGGGAAGACTGAATCTGCAATAGGTAAGCAGCTTGGTTTGAAGAAATCAACTGTGAAAGCAATTATTAGGAAATGGAAGACATACAAGACCACTGATAGTCTCCCTCGATCTGGGGTTCCACGCAAGGTTTCACCCCGTGGGGTCAAAATGATCACAAGAACGGTGAGAAAAAATCCCAGAACCACACAGGGGGACCTAGTGAATGACCTGCAGAGAGCTGGGACCAAAGTAACAAAGCCTACCATCAGAAACACACTACGCCGCCAGGGACTCAAATCCTGCAGTGAAAGACGTGTCCCCCTGCTTAAGCCAGTACATGTCCAGGCCCATCTGAAGTTTGCTAGAGTACATTTGGATGATCCAGAAGAGGATTGGGAGAATGTCATATGGTCAGATGAAACCAAAATATAACTTTTTGGTAAAACCCAACTCGTCGTGTTTGGAGGACAAAGAATGCTGAGTTGCATCCAAATAACACCATACCTACTGTGAAGCATGGGGGTGGAAACATCATGCTTTGGGGCTGTTTTTCTGCAAAGGGACCAGGACGACTGATCCGTGTAAAGGAAAGAATGAATGGGGCCATGTATCGTGAGATTTTGAGTGAAAACCTCCTTCCATCAGCAAGGGCATTGAAGATGAAACGTGGCTGGGTCTTTCAGCATGACAATGATCCCAAACACACCGCCCGGGCAACGAAGGAGTGGCTTCGTAAGAAGCATTTCAAGGTCCTGGAGTGGCCTAGCCAGTCTCCAGATCTCAACCCCATAGAAAATCTTTGGAGGGAGTTGAAAGTCCGTGTTGCCCAGCGACAGCCCCAAAACATCACTGCTCTAGAGGAGATATGCATGGAGGAATGGGCCAAAATACCAGCAACAGTGTGTGAAAACCTTGTGAAGACTTACAGAAAACGTTTGACCTGTGTCATTGCCAACAAAGGGTATATAACAAAGTATTGAGAAACTTTTGTTATTGACCAAATACTTATTTTCCACCATAATTTGCAAATAAATCCTACAATGTGATTTTCTGGATTTTTTTTCCTCATTTTGTCTGTCATAGTTGACGTGTACCTATGATGAAAATTACAGGCCTCTCTCATCTTTTTAAGTGGGAGAACTTGCACAATTGGTGGCTGACTAAATACTTTTTTCCCCCACTGTATATGTGTTTGTTTTGGGCTTCGTCCCCATTGTTTTCCATGACGTACCCTGTGTTGGGTGGAGGAAATAAAATCCCTAATACGTATTCCTGCGCCTGTCTTCTAATCATTTTACAACGTGACAGAATAATCAACCCATAAAAATGGAGACAGCGGGAAAGGCCGAGCTGACGACCATCGTAGAGACTGTCCAGCATCACGAGGACTGTCTCTCCAGACTTGGCAGCGCCATGGACAGAGTGCTGGCAACCATCCTGCTGTTGGAGGGGAAAGTGCAGTTCCTCCTGTCTCCAGTACCGGTTCCGGCACCAGCCTCAACACGACCACTACCTGCCTCCGTCCCATCTGAGTCGGTCTGGTGAATACCCCTGTCCCTCCCGGAGCGCTTTGACGGAGCGCCAGCAAGATGCAAGGGATTGCTTCTGCAATGTGACCTGTACCTCGCTCGCTACGCCGAGGCTGTCTCTGGGAGAGACAGGGTTGCCACAGTCATCTCGGCACTGACCGGAAGGGCCCTGGACTGAGTGCCGCGGTCTGGGAAACGGGCGGACCGGAGGTCGAGTCCTACGAGCGCTTTACCCTCCTCTTCCACTCGGTGTTTGATCATCCTGTGGAGGGCCGAGAGGAGGGTGAGCGTCTACTCCGACTACGCCAGGGATCTAGGACCACCTCAAAGTTCGCCCTGGAGTTCCGGACCATTGTGGCCTCCACCAGATGGAACGAGTCGGCTCTGGTCACCGTTTTCTGCAGCGGACTGCAGGAGGAGGTACAGATGGAGTTAGCCTGTCGTGATGACAACCTGTCACGCTACCAGCTTATCAGCATGGCGATCCGGTTGGACAACCTCCTGCGGTTCCGACGAAGAACTGTGCGGAATCCGGAGCCCATGGCTACACCTGCTCCGTGGCCAGAGCCGATGGAGGTGGGCTCTGCACGTTTGCCCGAGGCAGAGCGTAGGAGGAATCTGGGTTGGTCGCAGGAGTGTCAGGGGAGGTGTCTCGCAGTGTCTGTCAACACCACTACGGTGGAAAGTCCGGACCATGCCACTCAAGTAAATTTACCGGAGGAATACCAGGGTTTTCTCTAAGACCCAGGCTACACGCCTGCCTCCTCATCGCCCCTGGGACTGAGCCATTGACCTGCTGTCTGACGCAGCCCTCCCGAGAGGACACGTACACTGGGGAGAACAAGTATTTGATACACTGCTGATTTTGCAGGTTTTCCTACTTACAAAGCATGTAGAGGTCTGTAATTTTTTATCATAGGTACACTTCAACTGTGAGAGACGGAATCTAAAACACAAATCCAGAAAATCACATTGTATGATTTTTAAGTAATTAATTTGCATTTTATTGCATGACATAAGTATTTGATACATCAGAAGCAGAACATCATATTTGGTACAGAAACCTGTTTGCAATTACAGAGATCATACGTTTCCTGTAGGTCTTGACCAGGTTTGCACACACTACAGCAGGGATTTTGGCCCACTCCTACATACAGCCCTTCTCCAGATCCTTCAGGTTTCGGGGCTGTCGCTGGGCAATACGGACTTTCAGCTCCCTCCAAATATTTTCTATTGGGTTCAGGTCTGGAGACTGGCTAGGCCACTCCAGAACCTTGAGATGCTTCTTACGGAGCCACTCATTAGTTGCCCTGGCTGTGTGTTTCGGGTCGTTGTCATGCTGGAAGACCCAGCCACGACCCATCTTCAATGCTCTTACTGAGGGAAGGAGATTGTTGGCCAAGATCTCACAATACATGGCCCCATCCATCCTCCCCTTAATACGGTGCAGTCGTCCTGTCCCCTTTGCAGAAAAGCATCCCCAAAGAATGATGTTTCCACCTCCATACTTCACGGTTGGGATGGTGTTCTTGGGGTTGTACTCATCCTTCTTCTTCCTCCAAACACGGCGAGTGGAGTTTAGACCAAAAAGCTCTATTTTTGTCTCATCAGACCACATGACCTTCTCCCATTCCTCCTCTGGATCATCCAGATGGTCATTGGCAAACTTCAGATGGGCCTGGACATGCGCTGGCTTGAGCAGGGGGACCTTGCGTGCGCTGCAGTATTTTAATCCATGACGGCGTAGTGTGTTCCTAATGGTTTTCTTTGAGACTGTGGTCCCAGCTCTCTTCAGGTCATTGACCAGGTCCTGCCGTGTAGTTCTGGGCTGATCCATCACCTTCCTCATGATCATTGATACCCCACGAGGTGAGATCTTGCATGGAGCCCCAGACCGAGGGTGATTGACCATCATCTTGAACTTCTTTCATGTTCTAATAATTGCGCCAACAGTTGTTGCCTTCTCATCAAGCTGCTTGCCTATTGTCCTGTAGCCCATCCCAGCCTTGTGCAGGTCTACAATTTTATCCCTGATGTCCTTACACAGCTCTCTGGTCTTGGCCATTGTGGAGAGGTTGGAGTCTGTTTGATTGCGTGTGTGGACAGGTGTCATTTATACAGGTAACGTGTTCAAACAGGTGCAGTTAATACAGGTAATGAGTGGAGAACAGGAGGGCTTCTTAAAGAAAAACTAACAGGTCTGTGAGAGCCGGAATTCTTACTGGTTGGTAGGTGATCAAATACTTATGTCATGCAATAAAATGCAAATAATTACTTAAAAATCATACAATGTGATTTTCTGGATTTTTTTAGATTCCGTCTCTCACAGTTGAAGTGTACCTATGATAAAAATTACAGACCTCTACATGCTTTGTAAGTAGGAAAACCTGCAAAATCGGCAGTGTATCAAATACTTGTTCTCCCCACTGTATATCCCCTCTCCTACGCGGAGACCGAGGCCATGAAGACCTATGTACAGGAGAGCCTCCAGCAGGGTTTTATCCGCCCCTCTACATCACCAGCCTCCTCAATATTATTTTTTATTAAGAAGAATGATGGGGGACTGCGCCCCTGCATTGATTATCGAACACTGAACAAAGTCACCGTTAAGTTCAGCTATCCTTTACCCCTCATCCCAACCATCATCGAACAAATGCACGGGGTGCAGTACTTCACGAAACTGGACTTCAAATCAAATCAAATTTTATTGGCCACATGCGCCGAATACAACAGGTGCAGACATTACAGTGAAATGCTTACTTACAGCCCTTAACCAACAGTGCATTTCTTTTTAACAAAAAAAGTAAAAATAAAACAACAAAAAAAGTGTTGAGAAAAAAAGAGCAGAAGTAAAATAAAATAACAGTAGGGAGGCTATATATACAGGGGGGTACCGGTGCAGAGTCAATGTGCGGGGGCACCGGCTAGTTGAGGTAGTTGAAGTAATATGTACATGTGGGTAGAGTTAAAGTGACTATGCATAAATAATTAACAGAGTAGCAGCAGCGTAAAAGGATGGGGTGGGGGGGCAGTGCAAATAGTCCGGGTAGCCATGATTAGCTGTTCAGGAGTCTTATGGCTTGGGGGTAGATGCTGTTGAGAAGTCTTTTGGACCTAGACTTGGCACTCCGGTACCGCTTGCCGTGCGGTAGCAGAGAGAACAGTCTATGACTAGGGTGGCTGGAGTCTTTGACAATTTTGAGGGCCTTCCTCTGACACCGCCTGGTATAGAGGTCCTGGATGGCAGGAAGCTTGGCCTCAGTGATGTACTGGGCCGTACGCACTACCCTCTGTAGTGCCTTGCGGTCGGAGGCCAAGCAGTTGCCATACCAGGCGGTGATGCAACCAGTCAGGATGCTCTCGATGGTGCAGCTGTAGAATTTTTTGAGGATCTGAGGACCCATGCCAAATCTTTTCAGTCTCCTGAGGGGGAATAGGCTTTGTCGTGCCCTCTTCACGACTGTCTTGGTGTGTTTGGACCATGATAGTTCATTGGTGATGTGGACACCAAGGAACTTGAAGCTCTCAACCTGTTCCACTACAGCCCCGTCGATGAGAATGGGGGCGTGCTCAGTCCTCTTTTTTTTCCTGTAGTCCACAATCATCTCCTTTGTCTTGGTCACGTTGAGGGAGAGGTTGTTGTCCTGGCACCACACGGCCAGGTCTCTGACCTCCTCCCTATAGGCTGTCTCATCGTTGTCGGTGATCAGGCCTACCACCGTTGTGTCGTCTGCAAACTTAATGATGGTGTTGGAGTTGTGCCTGGCCATGCAGTCATGGGTGAACAGGGAGTACAGGAGGGGACTGAGCACACACCCCTGAGGGGCCCCCGTGTTGAGGATCAGTGTGGCAGATGTGTTGTTACCTACCCTTACCACCTGGGGGCGGTCCGTCAGGAAGTCCAGGATCCAGTTGCAGAGGGAGGTGTTTAGTCCCAGGATCCTTAGCTTAGTGATGAGCTTAGAGGGCACTATGGTGTTGAATGCTGAGCTGTAGTCAATGAATAGCATTCTCACGTAGGTGTTCCTCTTGTCCAGGTGGGAAAGGGCAGTGTGGAGTGCAATAGAGATTGCATCATCTGTGGATCTGTTGGGGCGGTATGCAAATTGGAGTGGGTCTAGGGTTTCTGGGATAATGCTGTTGATGTGAGCCATGACCAGCCTTTCAAAGCACTTCATGGCTACAGACGTCAGTGCTACGGGTCGGTAGTCATTTAGGCAGGTTATCTTAGAGTCCTTGGGCACGGGGACTATGGTGGTCTGCTTGAAACTTGAGGAGTGCCTACAATCCGGTGCGCATTCGTGCAGGCGACTAATGGAAAATTGCCTTTTCCACGACCACGGGACATTACGAATATCTCGTAATGCCCTTTGGCCTGTCTAATGCTCCTTCAGTCTTCCAGGCCTTTATTAACGAAGTGTTTTGGGACATGCAGGGATGGGGTGTAGTTGTTTATATAGACAACCTTTTGGTCTATTCTGCTGACCGAGCCCAGCATGTCTCGTTAGTCAGGTCTGTGCTGGGAAGACAGTTGGAGCATAATCTCTATGTTAAACAAGATAAATGTTTGTTTTTCCAGCGGTCCGTGTCCTTTTTGGGCTACCTCATATCCACGGAGGGAGAGGAGATGGAGGAGCAACGTGTCAGCGCAGTCAGGTCATGGCTCATCCCCAACTCTGTGAAAGCAGTCCAGCGATTCCTGGGGTTCGCCAACTATTTCCGGAGGTTCATCCGTGGCTTCAGTACGGTGGTCACGCCTCTTACCTCCCTGCTGAGAGGAGGTCCCCAGCGGCTTCGTTGGACGGCGGAGGCGGAGAGGGCGTTCGAGACGCTGAAGGCACGCTTCACCACTGCTCCCGTGATGGCACATCCCAACCCCTCACTCCCCTTCATCGTCGAGGTGGATGCCTCCGATGTAGGAGTCGGGGCAGTGCTGTCTCAGCGCACTGGAACCCCTCCAAAAATGCAGCCCTGCGTAAGGGACCGGCGGTCAAGAAGGCTCTGAAGGCGTGGATGCACTGGCTGGAGGGGTCCAAACACCCTTTCCTGGTGTGGACGGACCACCGCAACCTGGAGTACATCAGGGCAGCGAAGAGGTTAAACCTGAGACAGGCCAGGTGGGCTCTATTCTTCACCAGGTTCCGATTCACGCCAGGCTTTGGCCAGGCTCGAAGAACATGAAGGCGGACGCCCTGTCTCGCTTCTACGACACAGAGGAGAGGCAGGGAGAGGAGACCCCCATCGTCCCTCCGTTCCGTATCATCGCACCAGAGGTGTGGGATGGGGACACCGACATACGGCAGGCCCTGCGTACGGAACCCGCACCTGCACAGTGCCCGGAGAACCGTGCCCACGGGTATGGGGGACCACCTCCTTTGTTTGTTTTGGGCTTCGTCCCCGTTGTTTTCCATGACGTACCTTGTGTTGGGTGGAGTAAATAAAACCCCTAATAAGTATTCATGCGACTGTCTTCTAATCTTTATACAACGTGACAGAAACTCCCCAAATAAAGGTGTGCCAAGCTTGTAGCGTCATACCCAAGAAGATTCGAGGCTGTAATCACTGTCAAAGGTTCTTCAACAAAGTACTGAGTAAAGGGTCTGAATACATATGTAAATGTGATATTTACAGTTTTTATTTTTTTATAAATTTGCTAAAATTTATAAAAACCTGTTTTTGCTTTGTCATTATGTGGTATTGTGTGTAGATTGATGAGGGGAAACAACTATTTAATCAATTTTAGAATAAGGCTGTAACGTAACAAAATGTGGAGAAAGTCAAGGGGTCTGAATACTTTCCGAATGCACTGTATGTCTCAAGTTTTGAGGGAGCGTGGAATTAGCATGTTGACTGCAGGAATGTCCACCAGAGCTGTTGCCAGAGAATTGAATGATAATTTCTCTACCATAAGCCTCCAACGTCGTTTTAGAAAATTTGGCAGTACGTCCAACCGGCCACACAACCACAGACCACGTGTAACCACGCCAGCCCAGGACCTCCACATCTGGCTTCTTCACCTGCAGGATTATCTGAGACTAGGCCCCCGGACAGCTGATAAAACAGTGGGTTTGCACAACCGAAGAATTCCTGCACAAACTGTCAGAAACCGTCTCAGGGAAGCTCATCTGCAAGCTCGTCGTCTTCACCAAGTTTTTAACCTGACTGCAATTTGGCGTCGTAACCGACTTCAGTGGGCAAATTCTCACCTTCGATGGCCACTGGCAAACTGAAGAAGTGTGATGTTCATGGCTGAATCCCAGTTTCAACTGTACTGGGCAGTATGGCGTTGTGTGCTGATGTCAACGTTGTGAACAGAGTGACCCATGGTGTGGTGGGTTTATGGTATGGGCAGGCATAAGCTATGGACAACGAACACAATTGCATTTTATCGATGGCAATTTGAATGCACAGAGATACCGTGATGAGATCCTGAGGCCCATTTTCGTGCCATTCATCTGCCGCCATCACCTCTTGCTTCAGCATGATAATGCACGGCCCCATGTCGCAAGGATCTCAGTTGGTAGAGCATGGCGCTTGCAACGCCAGGGTTGTGGGTTCGTTTCCCACGGGGGGCCAGTATGAAAATGTATGCACTCACTAACTGTAAGTCGCTCTGGATAAGAGCGTCTGCTAAATGACTAAAATTAAATAAATAAAAATAAATGATCACTACACAATTCCTGGAAGCTGAAAATGTCCCAGTTCTTCCATGGCCTGCATACTCACCAGACATGTCACCCCTTGAGCATGTTTGGGATGCTCTGGATCGACATGTACGACAGCCTATTCTAGTTCCCGCCAATATCCAGCAACTTCACACAGCCATTGAAGAGGAGTGGGACAACATTCCACAGGCCACAATCAACAGCCTGATCAACTCTACGTGAAGGAGATGTGTCGCGCTGCAAAAGGCAAATGGTGGTCACACCAGACATTGACTGGTTTTCTGATCCACGCCCCTATCTTTAAGGTATCTGTGACCAACAGATGCATATCTGTATTCCCAGAGATGTGAAATCCATAGATTAGGGCATAATTAATTTATTTCAATTGACTGATTTCCTTATATGAACTGTAACTCAGTAAAATCTTTCAAATTGTTGCAAGTTGCGATTATATTTATTGTCAGTGTAGATATCTTTGTTAGAAAGAATACTATATTTCCCTTGATGGAGTGATGCTGAATGTAAAAAATGGCTAAATTTACCCCACTCTACCCTACAGGTGATAACCTCATTGAGATTAAAAACAAATCTCTTTCAAATGTTATAATGTTATACAAATAGGATCAGGAGATCTGTCAAATTTAGGACCAGAGACAACGCTGAGATTCCCAAGGATAGGAGTCAGAAGAGGGAACAGAACAGCGCTGGGCTTTGGCATGCACATGCAAACATCTGACTCACCACCTGTCAGAGACAGCAGATGAAAGGCAACGGCTAGCTAGCCTAGCGTAGCGCAGGTCAGAACGCAGCTAGCTTGGCATGTAGCTATTAATAGCCCTGGCGGTGCCTGGCTGCTAGCCCTCTCAGGCCTTAGCAAGGGATGCTTATTGTAGCTTAGCGCTAGCTTAGCTTAGCATGAACACTAGCTCTTAGCCTACAACCCTATTGAGCACCACGTGCTCGTGGGCAAGCCAAAACAATACTACATACAGGCCACTATAGACTACAGATGTCACAAATGCCAAAACAATGCTAGTATACCAAAGCAATTTAGAGTAGGTCCACAGACATTAGACAACTTCTCTTACTCACATGGTACTGTACATACACTGTAGAGTGGACAATCAATGACTACCACATAGCATAGTGCTGTTTGTCAAACTGGTACAGAACACGTGAGGCCAACATTTTAAAATAAAATTTGTAACATGCTGTCACACCCTGGCGCTGGGACTCTATATGTTGAGCCAGGGTGTGTTCGTTCTATGTGGTGTAATTCTATGTTGGGAGTTCTAGTTTGTTTATTTCTATATTGGCCTGAGTGACTCCCAATCAGAGGCAACGAGTGTCAGCTGTGGCTGGTTGTCTCTGATTGGGAGCCATATTTAAACTGTCTGTTTTTCCCTTTGTGTTTGTGGGTTCTTGTTCCAGTTGGTTTTGTGTTTTATACCGTGGACTTCACGAGTCGTTTGTTGTTTTGTTTATTGTCAGTATTTATCGCTAATGATAAATAAACATGTTCGTTCATCACGCTGTGCCTTGGTCCTCCTCTCTTAACGACGATCGTGACAGAAGAACCCACCATACAAAGACCAAGCAGCGTGTCCAGGAGCAGGCAGACTGGACATGGGAGGAAGCGCCGGGAAAGGAGATAGAGAGGTTGGCGATGGCCCAGGTGGGCAAATCGTGGTCCTGGGAGGACATGCTCGGGGGCAAAGGGCCATGGGCTAGGATTAAGGCCCTGGCGAGAGAGGAGCAGCGGCGTCAGCAGTGTCATCGTCGGACGGACGAGAGGCAACCCCAGGGCGATTTGGAGAGGAGGCCACCGGGTTTGGGGGGCCAGAAGGCAGGTTGGCGGAGCCTGGATGGAGAGCGGAACCAACTTCCCGTACTCAGGCATGGCAGCATGGGACTGGGCAGGTTCCGCGGTATGCGGAGCGGCGTTCTGTGCCACGAGTGGTCCGGCATAGTCCTGTACGAGCACCCCGCACGTGTCGTGCGAAGGTGGGTATGCAGCCAGGACGGAGTGTGCCGGCTCAGCGCTCGTGGTCTCCAATGCCTCTCCTCGGTCCCGGATATCCTGCGCCAGTGTCACGTGCTGTTATGCCAGTACGGGTACACAGCCCTGTGCGTCCTGTGCGGATGCCTCACACAGAGTGTGTGAAGATAGGCATTCAGCCAGGACGGGTTGTGGCCGCACTTCACTCCAGGTCTCCTATCCGTCTCCACAGCCCGGCCCGGCCTGTTCCGGCCCCTCGCACCAAGCCTACGGTGTGCGTCGCCAGCCCGGTCCGGCCTGTTCCTGCCCCTCGCACCAAGCCTACGGTGCGCGTCGCCAGCCCGGTCCGGCCTGTTCCTGCCCCTCGCACCAAGCCTACGGTGCGCGGCGCCAGCCCGGCCCGGCCTGTTCCTGCCCCTCGCACCAAGCCTACGGTGCGCGTCGCCAGCCTGGCCCGGCCTGTTCCTGCCACTCGCACCAAGTCTACGGTGCGCGTCGCCAGCCCGGCCCGGCCTGTTCCTGCCACTCGCACCAAGTCTACGGTGCGCGTCGCCAGCCCGGCCCGTCCTGTTCCTGCCACTCGCACCAAGCCAGGGGTGCGAGTCGTCAGCCTGGTCCAGCCAGTTCCTGCCACTCGCACCAAGCCAGGGGTGCGAGTCATCAGCCTGGTCCAGCCCGTTCCTGCTACTCGCACCAAGCCAGGGGTGCGAGTCGTCAGCCTGGTCCAGCCCGTTCCTGCCACTCGCACCAAGCCAGGGGTGCGAGTCGTCAGCCTGGTCCAGCCCGTTCCTGCTACTCGCACCAAGCCAGGGGTGCGAGTCGTCAGCCTGGTCCAGCCCGTCGCTGCTCCACGCACCAAGCCAGGGGTGCGAGTCGTCAGTCCGGTGAGGCCCGTTCCGGCTCCACGCACCAAGCCAGGGGTGCGCATCGTCAGCCCGGTCCGGTCCGTTCCTGCTCCACGCACCAAGCCAGGGGTGCGTATCGTCAGCCCGGTCCGGCCCGTTGCTGCTCCACACACACCAAGCCAGGGGTGCGCATCGTCAGCCCGGTCCGGTCCGTTCCTGCCTCACGCACCAAGCCAGGGGTGCGCGTCGTCAGTCCGGCACAACCCGTGCCTGGGTCACCGGTGCCTAATCAGGTACCGGTCAACTGCTCCACAACGGAGCTGAAGCTATCCGCTCATACTACGTCCAGTTCAGCTCCAGCCAGCGGGGCCAGACCGGACCAGGGGCGTTATGGGGGGACTATTGGAGGGTGGTGGGCAAGCCCGGAGTCAGAACCGCCGCCGAGGAGGAATGCCCACCCAGCCCTCCCCTGTTTTGCTCTGGTTGAGGCGCGGTCGCAGTCCGCGCCTTTAGGGGGGGGTACTGTCACACCCTGGCGCTGGGACTCTATATGTTGAGCCAGGGTGTGTTCGTTCTATGTGGTGTAATTCTATGTTGGGAGTTCTAGTTTGTTTATTTCTATGTTGGCCTGAGTGACTCCCAATCAGAGGCAACGAGTGTCAGCTGTGGCTGGTTGTCTCTGATTGGGAGCCATATTTAAACTGTCTGTTTTTCCCTTTGTGTTTGTGGGTTCTTGTTCCAGTTGGTTTTGTGTTTTGTACCGTGGACTTCACGAGTCGTTTGTTGTTTTGTTTATTGTCAGTATTTATCGCTAATGATAAATAAACATGTTCGTTCATCACGCTGCACCTTGGTCCTCCTCTCTTAACGACGATCGTGACACATGCGGCAAATACAAGTGTAGAATTTACCGTGAAATGCTTACTTACGAGCCCTTTCCCAACAATGCAGTTAAGAAGTAAGAAAATTAACAAATAGATCGAAAGAAAATAGTAAGAATAAAATAACCCAATAAAATAACAATAACAAGGCTATATACAGGTTATATACAAGGAGTACTGATACTGAGTCAGTGTACTGGGGTACGAGGTAGTTGGGGTGATTGATTGAGTTAATATGTACATGTAGGTTTGGTTAGGTGATTGATTGAAGTACTATGCACATTTAGGTAGGGGGTGAATAGCAGAAAGTCCAGGTAGCCATTTAATGAACTGTTCAGCAGTCTTATGGGTTTGGGGTAGAAGCTGTTCAGGAGCGTTTTGGCCCCAGACTTGTTGCTACGGTACCGCTTGCCTTGTGGTAGCAGAGAGAACAGACTGCGACTTGGGTGGCTGGAGTCTGACCATTTTTAGGGCCTTCCTCTGACACCGCCTGGTATAGAGGTCCTGGATGGCAGGGAGCCTTGCGGTCGGATGCCGAGCAGTTGCCACACACATTGCACTGCAATGAAAGGCATCATACAGTAGAAGACAAATGGTCTTCACATGGCTGTCCCTGAACCACTTGATGCTGCATGTGTACCATATAGCTACAATGCTAGCGTCTAAGGGAAAAGCACAGGAGACACCACATGCCTTCCATAGAGCATAGAGCTGCCATTGATCCACAAGACCTTGAGGCCATACGAGTTACATCATACTGGAGTTATGTGATACTTGACAGAAAAAATGGGGGAGATCAATAGTTGTTTTTCTCTCTTCTTGACAGGGTATATATTTATCTTATGTAAACACAGTTGAAGAATAGATCATGTAGCTAACTATCAATCATTAAGACCACCATGACTGCTCTGGTTACATGAAACATAACAATAACTTCCATGCCTGTTTGCCTAACTAGTGGCTGGATGGCTCACCTGTTTGTTGTTGTCACTGTGGGGCCTCCTGACGGACACAAAATGGCGGATCTTTCTGTAAAGAGATAGAAAGTAAAGCATATTAGATTGAGAACCATATGTAACCAGTGAACCTCCAGTTACCAGTTAACAACCTGTCAACCACCAGTTAACCATTTACACAACCAGTTAAAAACCAGTTAACAACCAATTAACTGTAAGCGGTTGTCCAAGAAGGAAGACCAGTGGCGTGTATTCATGGATGCCAAGGGAAGCCAGGCTTCCCCAAATATTTGACCAATATTTGTTTATAAATAATACAATCATTTATATTTTGTCTCTCTGTGTTTTCATAATTTTCCGTCAATTCGCAAGTGGCTGAATCTCACCGGAAAAATCATCTGAGCGAGGGAAACAGTGCCCCTCTGTCTCAGTATGTGTAGCCCATGTACAGTGGGGAAAAAAGTATTTAGTCAGCCACCAATTGTGCAAGTTCTCCCACTTAAAAAGATGAGAGAGGCCTGTAATTTTCATCATAGGTACACGTCAACTATGACAGACAAAATGAATTTTTTTTCTCCAGAAAATCACATTGTAGAATTTTTTATGAATTTATTTGCAAATTATGGTGGAAAATAAGTATTTGGTCAATAACAAAAGTTTCTCAATACTTTGTTATATACCCTTTGTTGGCAATGACACTAAGTCTTCACAAGACTGGGTGGGTTATGGGCTGGTGGAGCGATCCGGGGTGCCCAGGAGGGACATTCTGGACCCAGGGCTGATACAGCATTCCGTCGCCTCCACTCGGAGGCGCCGAGGTGAACGGCTGGGGCCGTTCGTCGGGGGGGGCGCTGTTACAGGAGTGGGTCCCACTGAACCCTGATGGGGAGAAAAGTCAGGGCGTCTCTGGAGTTGGGGTTTCGGTTCCGGCTCGCTGACACCCCTCCCGATACCAGCGAGCCCTCACAGTGGTAATATAAATAATAATAATATGTGGTGACCTGTGTGGCTGCAGTACCGTCAACGTCCCTGGGGCAGACGCCTCTGCCTCTCCATCCGGGACAAGCGCGCCGCACCCAGCTGCATAGCCTCCTCCTGAGGCGTCTCCTCCCTGAATCGGTGGAAAGCCTCCGGGCCGATAGGGAGACGCGGAGGCGAGTCTTGCGTCATGCCTCTCTCGTATGCCCTCTCACAACGGCAATTGTCCACCTGCACCGAGAGGTCGACGAGGCCGTCCAGTTGCTCAGGCAGCTCCCCGAAGGAGAGTTTGTCCTTCATCCCCTCCGATAGCCCGTGCGCGTAAAGGACGACCAGGGCGGCCTCCTCCCATCCTGCCTCTCGAGCCCGGGTCCGGAACCCACACAGTAGTCCGCCACCGAATGGTCACCCTGCCGACAAGCCATTAGCCGCCTCCCGGCCTCGTGCCCCGACACCACCCGAGAGGTGTCGAACACCTTGCGTAACTCCCGGGTGAATGGGTAGGAGTCGGAGCACGCCGTAGTTTGGCTCTCCCACTCAGCGGTAGCCCAGGAAAAGGCCCGACCCGTAAACAGGGTGATAATGTAGGCACTCCCGGCCCTGCTCCGTCGGGAAGGAGGAGGGTTGTAGGCTGAACATCAGGGAACACTGGTTGAGGAATTACCTGCAGCTCTCTGGACGTCCGTCGTACCTCTCCGGAAATGTCGCAGGCGAGACTGGAGACACCGCTGCTGCAGCTTCCGCTCTGCCGGCTGCCGGGGCTGGTTGGGTGTCCACCCGGCTCTGCACGGCAATCGCCAGCTGGTGGAGATTCTCGATGATCTGCTGCAGGCTATGGTCGTGCTGATCTAACATGGCTCCCTGTGCTGCAAATGCGCTATGATACTGTGCTGCCTCCACTGGGTCCATATTGGCTCAGTTTTCTGTAAGGGTTGGCGTGAGGTGTGACCCAGGTGCGGTGCAGGATAGACAGTAGGCAAGGATGGTGAAACAATGATCTTTACTGGTGGTCCAAATGCCAGGATACAAAACAACGGACTATTCACGAAACCAAATGAGGAGCACATAGGTCTCCAAAAAACAGGCTGACAGCAAACAATACGAAATACTAACTCTGACTGGAAAAACACAATGACACTGGGAGAACACTTATCGAGTTCCTGTAACTCCGTCACGTGATCAAACACTGATACGTACTGCTTGACATTAAGGAACTAGCAGAGAAAACTGAGCAAGGGAACACAGGGAAGTGAGGGCATAAATACACAGGTGAATCAGATAGACACAGGTGACACCAATAGGCAGATAATTAGTCCCGACTGTGAGCGAGGTGGTGCCTATGGTTGTCGGAGGATGACACCTAGTGGGTCGCTTCGGAACTGCGATCCACTCCTGTAACGTGAGAGGATCTGCAGAGAAGAATGTGAGAAACTCCCCAAATACAGGTGTGCCAAGCTTGTAGCATCATACCCAAGAAGACTCGAGGCTGTAATTGCTGCCAAAGGTGCTTCAACAAAGTACTGAGTAAAGGATCTGAATACTTATGTAAATGTGATATTTCATATATATATATATATATATATATATATATATATATATCTTTTTTTTAATACATTTTTTATACATATTCAAAAAACCTGTTTTTGCTTTGTCATTATGGGGTATTGATGAGGAAAATCCATTTTAGAATAAGGCTGTAACGTAACAAAATGTGGAAAAAGTCAAGGGGTCTGAATACTTTCCAAATGCACCGTTTAGCCTGTTGATTTGATGATGTTAAAATGTTTAAGTTGAAATGGTGCTGGAATAGTGGAGGCAGTGCTCCTGTTGTTTTGGTGCTGACTTGTGGTAACTCAGTGGTTCTAAATCAGTAGTTGCTTAGTAAACTAATGTCGGAAACCTTAACTTGCTTGAACATGCTGCAGGTCATATAACTGTTTGTTACATGCAATATTTGCTTTGTGGACTTCACCGGACAGATGTTGCTCTCCGGTTTTGTGATGAAACAAACGTATGTGTAGTTGAATTTATTCCGCCACTGTGTGACTGTTGTCTTTTTGTTGTCATGGCATTATTGTATATAACGGTGGAGTCTGAACAAATAGGTTATAGATTAAAGAACGCAAATATAACAACATAGGTTGTAATACAGTTGAAGTCGGAAGTTTACATACACCTTAGCCAAATACATTTAAACTCAGTTATTCACAATTCCTGACATTTAATCCTAGTATAAATTCCCTGTCTTAGGTCAGTTAGGATCACCACTTTATTTTAAGAATGTGAAATGTCAGAATAATAGTAGAGAGAATTATTTATTTCAGCTTTTATTTCTTTCATCACATTCCCAGTGGGTCAGAAGTTTACGTACACTCAATTAGTATTTGGTAGCATTGCCTTTAAATTGTTTAACTTGGGTCAAACGTTTCGGGTAGCCTTCCACAAGCTTCCCACAATAAGTTGGGTGCATTTTGGCCCATTCCTCCTGACAGAGCTGGTGTAACTGAGTCAGGTTTGTAGGCATCCTTGCTCACACAAGCTTTTTCAGTTCTGCCCACAAATTGAGGTCAGGGCTTTGTGATGGCCACTCCAATACCTTGACTTTATTGTCCTTAAGCTATTTTGCCACAACTTTGGAAGAATGCTTGGGGTCATTGTCCATTTGGAAGACCCATTTGCGACCAAGCTTTAACTTCCTGACTGATGTCTTGAGATCTATATATCTTCAATATATCAACATAATTGTACTTCCTCATGATGCCATCTATTTTGTGAAGAGCACCAGTCCCTCCTGCAGCAAAGCACCCCCACAGCATGATGCTGCCACCCCCATGCTTCACGGTTGGGATGGTGTTCTTCGGCTTGCAAGCGACCCCCTTTTTCCTCCAAACATAACGATGGTCATTATGGCCAAACAGTTCTATTTTTGTCTCATTAGACCAGAGGACATTTCTCCAAAAAGTACGAGCTTTGTCCCCATGTGCAGTTGCAAACCGTAGTCAAGGCTTTTTTATGGCGGTTTTGGAGCAGTGGCTTCTTCCTTGCTGAGCGGCCTTTCAGGTTATGTCGATATAGGACTTGTTTTACTGTGGATATAGATACTTTTGTATCTGTTTCCTCCAGCTTCTTCACAAGGTCCTTTGCTGTTGTTCTGGGATTGATTTGCACTTTTCGCACCAAAGTACGTTAATCTCTAGGAGACAGAACGCGTCTCCTTTCTGAGCGGTATGATGGCTGCGTGGTCCCATGGTGTTTATACTTGCGTACTATTGTTTGTACAGATGAACGTGGTACCTTCAGGCGTTTGGAAATTGCTCCCAAGGATGAACAAGACTTGTGGAGGTCTACAGTTTATTTTCTGAGGTCTTGGCTAATTTCTTTTGATTTTCCCATGATGTCAAGCAGAGGCACTGCGTTTGAAGATAGGCCTTGAAATACATCCACAGGTACACCTCCAATTGACTCAAATGATGTCAATTAGCCTAACAGAAGCTTCTAAAGCCATGACATCATTTTCTGGAATTTTCCAAGCTGTTTAAATGCACAGTCAACTTAGCGTATGTAACTTCTGACCCACTGGATTTGTGATACAGTGAATTATAAGTGAAATAATCTGTCTGTAAACAATTGTTGGAAAAATTACTTGTGTCATGCACAAAGTAGATGTCCTAACCGACTTGCCAAAACTATAGTTCGTTTACAAGAAATTTGTGGAGTGGTTGAAAAACGAGTTTTAATGACTCCAGCCTAAGTGTATGTAAACTTCCGACTTCAACTGTATGGCTTTTTTATTGGCTTGGCTTCCCCAGTGATTTTACCCACGCACTGCTACTGAGGAAGACCACGGCTTGCCAGAGTAGATATACGTGTTATTTAAGTGGAAGTGATGAAGGCAGTGACTTACCCTCCCTGGCCAATCACAGGCGTGATCTTGACATGCTGTTGTATGCTGTCACCTGACTTCCTCCTGGCGTAGTAAATCCCCTGCCACTCCTAGACATAGAGAAAACTATAGTCAAACACCATAACACTCCTAGAGAATTACAATCAGACAACTGAATTGAAAACACTGGAAAAAAAATCTAGATGAATATAGATGGATGTTCTTCAATGAGGTCCTGAGGTCCTTTAGTGTCTAATGCTCTCTCACCTTTCCTTTCTTGATACAGGTGTTGATGGTGTCTAGAAGATCTGCTCGGTTCTTATCACTCTTGGGGAGATCTGTCAGCTCTTTTCCTATCAACTCTCCCTTGTGGTAGCCCATCATACACTCAAATGCTGGGTTCACATACTGGGGGAGAGGGAGAGAGATGGATAACATAACAATCATAATTTCACTGAATACCTTAATGACCCAGTAAGGTCAAGACCCACTGTGTTTTGTGTGTGTGTGCGCGTGTCACTGGCGCAGCGCAGTTTCTCGAAACCCCGCAAAGTCGGAGTTTGGGCCCTCCCCTCCCAAATTCTTTGGGGGGGGGAATGCTTCAGCCACTCACAAAGTATAGACTACCGATCGCTGTCCATGGTTCTGAAATTGCGACGTCTACGCGGCTGCCTAGCGATAGGCTATCAGATTATGTGGTGTTAGTGATTGTAGTAGTCTATAGCTTTGCTTTATTTGATACATGTTCATTTTTATTTGGTTGTCATTTACTCATGTTAAGCCTAACATTTATGTTACATGAAGCTATAGGCATACAGGGTCGCAATGCTGCTATTTAGAATGCTGGCTGGTGGCAATAATGTATGTACTTGTTCAGTAATTCAAGTAGGGAATTCAAACATTGCAGATTGTAAAAGGAATGTTCGATGCAACAGCATACTAATCAGTAACCAATTTATGTATTATTTTTTATATACAACTGTCCTGTAGGCCTAAAGCCTACCTTTGTTGTCCTCGCGCTCTCTAGCAGCTTGAATAGGAAGTTTGTGCAGCGTAAAACCAATCTATTAATGCCAAATAATACAATCAGTCCACCGTCAAAACAATCGCTTACTAGCGATTGTTTCCTTATGCAGACAATGCAGTCTACCAGCCTATCTATATTCTAGTATTTAGCTGGTAGCCTATTTATATTACACATTGGAACTCGGACTCCACGCTGTCGGGGCTATCTGTCTCATCACTCGTAGGCTTACCAGTGTTCACAGAAGGGGGGTTGCTCTCATGAGCGTCGCTGGATCTCTGGCAGTCATCAGCTTAGTTTTCTGGGAGAGGAGGAGGAGGAGAAGGAGGGCCAGCTCTCTCACTAGAGGAACTGTCACTATTCTCCAGGGGAGGAAAAAGAGGAGGAGCAAAGCCACTGTCATCGCCAGGCCCAGGCAGTGGTCGGAACTGGGAGGCTGCTAGTGTTAGCTGCTACATAAGTAGGCCTACTAGCTTTCGCCTGCGATGGTGTTTCGTCAGTTGAGGACGAGGTGGTAGCTTTGCTGATGTGGTTATCTTCGGTAATTTGGCACGAGCTTGATCAGATAAAGCTTTTTTGCGTTGTTTTTGTGCACCACTTGGTCTTGCCTTTTCTTTATCCATCTTGAACAACGTACTCACTCTCCATCCGAGTCTGACCTGATTCACCTAACTTTTTAAAACTTGATAGCCAGCACCGCTGAGAAATAGGCTAATTAGGTGCATGAAAACTATTGTCTGTCTGACTCACCTACTACCAATGTAGCAGACAACAGAAAAACTTTGCTTGCTACATGTGCAAATTAAAAAGGAGGATTACTGTCAAAATGATTTATATATATATTTCTTTATAAATGACGGGCGCATGGGCCCCCTGAGCTTGTGGGACCACGCGTTGCGGGGGCTGCGGGGGTTTACGCTACGCCAGTGGTGTGTGTGTATACCTGTATCACATGGTTTTCACTGGTGATCTCCACAGCCTCCTGACAGTGGTCCAGAGCAGTGAAGACTGAGTTACACGCCCTGAGGGAGAGAAGAGAGAGGGATCTGTTAAGTTATGCACAGTGTGTGTGTGTATGTCTGTGTGTGTGTGTGTGTGTCTTTGTGTGTGCGGCCCACTGTACCTGAGTTTGAACTGGCAGCGCACCTCTCCATGTTCAATCTGGAGCAACTCATTATAGCAGGCAGAGACACTACTGTTCTCCACATACCTCTGACACAGAGAGAGAGAGAGAGAGAGAGAGAGAGAGAGAGAGAGAGAGAGAGAGAGAGAGAGAGAGAGAGAGAGAGAGAGAGAGAGAGAGAGAGAGAGAGAGAGAGAGAGAGAGAGAGAGAGAGAGAGAGAGAGAGTGTGAGAGAGAGTGTGAGAGAGAGAGAGAGAGAGAGTGTGAGAGAGAGAGAGAGAGAGAGAGTGAGAGAGAGAGTGTGAGAGAGAGAGAGAGAGAGAGAGAGAGTGTGAGAGAGAGAGAGAGTGAGAGAGAGAGAGAGAGTGTGTGAGAGAGAGAGTGTGAGAGAGAGAGAGAGAGAGAGAGAGAGAGAGAGAGAGAGAGAGAGAGAGAGAGAGAGAGAGAGAGAGAGAGAGAGAGAGAGCAAAAGAGAGACATGAAGTGAAACATTACAAACAGTCAGCTCTGAGCTGCGGACCTTTCACCCTACAGAGGTAGGACACGTGATGAGAGCTGTGACCTGCTGACATGTTAAATAGAGTACAGAACAGTACAGTACAGTAGGTAAACACTGTGATCTGTTTATAAGATGAGCCAGCTGACTGACTGACTGATTCAGCAGATGGATGATAGGATAGCATGCTGAGTGTTTTGAGTTGTCTGGCTCAGTACACTTTACAGAGTCACAGAGGAGTTGGTGGTGCCATATAAAGTCATATCCCCTCTTCCCCCTATAGTACATCGAGTACATTGAAGAAGAGTACATACTCTGCTGAATCCAGCGCAGAGGAGAGGAAGAACAGATGGCTCCTCCTGACCTGAAGGCCTATAGAGTAGAGAGAACAGCATAGACAGCACACACTATGTCATTATCATTATCAGCTCACATAAGATATACAGTGCCTTCAGAAAGTATTCATACCCCTTGACTTATTCCACATTTTGTTGTGTTACAGCCTGAATTCAAAATGGATAAACTATATTTTGTTTCTCAAACATCTACAGTGGCTTGCGAAAGTATTCACCCCCCTTGGCATTTTTCCTATTTTGTTGCCTTACAACCTGGAATTAAAATTGATTTTTTTGGGGTTTGTATCATTTGATTTACACAACATGCCTACCACTTTGAAGATGCAAAATATTATTTATTGTGAAACAAACAATAAATAAGACAAGAAAACAGAAAACTTCAAAGTCAATACTGTGTAGAGCCACCTTTTGCAGCAATTTCAGCTGCAAGTATCTTGGGGTATGTCTCTATAAGCTTGGCACATCTAGCCACTGGGATTTTTTCCCATTCTTCAAGGCAAAACTGCTCCAGCTCCTTCAAGTTGGATGGGTTCCGCTGGTGTACAGCAATCTTTAAGTCATACCACAGATTTACAATTGGATTGAGGTCTGGGCTTTGACTAGGCCATTCCAAGACATTTAAATGTTTCCCCTTAAACCACTCAAGTGTTGCTTTAGCAGTATGCTTAGGTTCATTGTCCTGCTGGAAGGTGAACCTACGTCTCAGTCTCAAATCTCTGGAAGAGAATTTCCCTGTATTTAGCGCCATCCATCATTCCTTCAATTCTGACCACTTTCCCAGTCCCTGCCGATGAAAAACATCCCCACAGCATGATGCTGCCACCACCATGCTTCACTGTGGGGATGGTTTTCTCGGGGTGATGAGAGGTGTTGTGTTTGCGCCAGAAATAGCGTTTTCCTTCATGGCTAAAAAGCTCAATTTTAGTCTCATCTGACCAGAGTACCTTCTTCCATATGTTTGGGGAGTCTCCCACATGGCTTTTGGCTTTCGCTTATTTTTTTCTTTAAGCATTGGCTTTTTTCTGGCCACTCTTCTGTAAAGCCCAGCTCTGTGGAGTGTACAGCTTAAAGTGGTCCTATGGACAGATACACAATCTCCGCTCTGAAGCTTTGCAGCTCCTTCAGGGTTATCTTTGGTCTCTTTGTTGCTGATTAATGCCCTCCTTGCCTGGTCCGTGAGTTTTGGTGGGCGGCCCTCTCTTAGCAGGTTTTGTTGTAGTGCCATATTCTTTCCATTATTTAATAATGGATTTAATGGTGCTCCGTGGGATGTTCAAAGTTTCTGATATTTTTTTATAACCCAACCCTGTTCTGTACTTCTCCACAACTTTGTCCCTGACCTGTTTGGAGAGCTCCTTGGTCTTCATGGTGCCGCTTGCTTGATGGTGCCCCTTGCTTAGTGGTGTTGCAGACTCTGGGGCCTTTCAGAACAGGTGTATATATACTGATATCATGTGACAGATCATGTGACACTTAAATAAAGTCCACCTGTGTGCAATCTAACTAATTATTTGACTTCTGAAGGTAATTGGTTGCACCAGATCTTATTTCGGGGCTTCATAGCAAAGGGACACACCACTTTTCCATTATTTATTTTTTAGAATTTTCTGAAACAAGTAATTTTTTTTCATTTCTGCAATTTGGACTATTTTGTGTTGACTATTTTAAATTACAGGTTGTAATGCAACAAAATAGGAAAAACACCAAGGGGGATGAATACTTTTGCAAGGCACTGTAACTACAATGTTGTTGACCCATTCTCAGTTCTCATATCACAACCATTAATCTCTGTAACTGTTTTAAAATCACCATTGGCCTCATGGTGAAATCCCTAAGCCGTTTCCTTCCTCTCCAGCAACTGAGTTAGGAAGGACGCCTGTACCTTTGTAGTGACTGGGTGTATTGATACACCATCCAAAGTGTATATATATATTTTTTTACACATCTACCAATCAGTGCCCTTCTTTGCGAGGCATTGAAAAACCTCCCTGGTCTTTGTGGTTGAATCTGTGCTTTCTGTGTGGGGTACAGAGATGGGGTAGTCATTCATAAATTATGTTAACCACTATTATTGAACACGGAATGAGTCCATGCAACTTATTATGCAATTTGTTAAACCCATTCTTACTCCTGAACTAATTTAGGCTTGTCATAAAGGGGTTGAATACTTATTGACTCAAGACATTTCAGCTTTTAATTTTTTGTTCATTTAAAAAAATGTCTACAAACAAAATTCCACTTTGACATTTACATTTCAGTCATTCTTATCCAGAGTGACTTACAGGAGCAATTAGGGTTAAGTGCCTTGCTCAACGGCACAGCGACAGATGTTTCACCTAGTCAGCTCGGGGATTCGAACCAGCAACCTTTCAGTTACTGGCCCAACGCTCTTAACCGCTAGGCTACATTATGTGGTATTGTAGATCAGTGACACAAAATCTAAATGTAATCAATTTTAAATTCAGGCTGTAATACAACAACATTTGGAAAAAGTCAAAGGGTGCAAATACTTTCTGAAGGCACTGTATCATTATAGAATACACATACATGTACTGCATGTCATTATATCATCATCAACGAGAAACATTTATCATTATGTTGTGTTTGTTTACTATTGTTTGGTGTGTGTGTGTGTGTGTGTATGTAACTTGTGTTGTGAGTTGTGAGAAAAAGTATCCTCTTGAATGGCAATAAACGCCATCAATCAATTACGATTTGACGAACATGTTTACTTACGTCTGTGGCACGACGTCCAGAATGACTGTGTGTTCTGAGCGCTTTGTGGCACGGATCAACCTGGATCAACAACACAAGAGAAAAACACATACAAATCTAAGAGATTGATAAAACAGAAGCACTCAAAATCCTGCAGATGGTCAAGAGAAATATTATATATTTTCACAACCACAACATTATCAAATATATGTTTTGGACCACATATGAGGACTTGAAATGCTTTTGTGTTTTACCCTTAAAAATTCCCTAGCTAACTCACGAGGCAGGTTTGAGAGTTTGACTTGATAGTTTCATTTGACAGACACACAACATGAGAGGAGGCTTTGGAATGAGTGCCAGTATAAACATGTGGGCAGTGGAGGAGTGATGTCATTGGCATATGAGAGAACATTTCTCTACTTTACACAGGCTCACCATGGACACAATGTACTGGAGAGAGATGGGAGGGAGGAAGGGAGGGAGGAAAGGAGTTCGAGAGGAAGACTGAAAGAGGGAGAGAAGGAAGGAGAGAGAGGGAAGGAAAGAGAGGGGAAATGAATGAGAGTGATAGAGAGGGAGAGAAGGAAGGAGACAGAAGGAGAGAGAGAGGGAGGAAAGGATCAAAGTGAGTGACGGCAAAAGCCTCTTGGCTGGCAGGGGACAGGGGAGGAGGGAAGTAAGGAGAGAGAGAGAGAGAGAGAGAGAGAGAGAGAGAGAGAGAGAGAGAGAGAGAGAGAGAGAGAGAGAGAGAGAGAGAGAGAAAATAAAAGATCCCAGAAATGTTCCATATGCACAAAAAGCTTATTTCGCTCAAATTTTGTGCACAAATTTGTTTATATCCCTGTTAGTGAACATTTCTCCTTTGCCAAGATAATCCATCCACCTGACAGGTGTGGCATATCAAGAAGCTGATTAAACAGCATGATCATTAGCAGGTGCACCCTGTGCTGGGGACAATAAAAGGCCACTCTAAAATGTGCAGTTTTGTCACACAACACAATGCCACAGATGTCTCAAGTTTTGAGGGAGCGTGCAATTGGCATGCTGACTGCAGGAATGTCCACCAGAACTGTTGCCAGAGAATTTAATGTTAATTTCTCTACCAGGGAGTGCTCCTAATCTCAGCTTGTTACTTGTATAAAAGACACCTGTCCACAGAAGCAATCAATCAGATTCCAAACTCTCCACCATGGCCAAGACCAAAGAGCTCTCCAAGTATGTCAGGGATAAGATTGTAGACCTACACAAGGCTGGAATGGGCTACAAGACCATCGCCAAGCATCTTGGTGAGAAGGTGACAACAGTTGGTGCGATTATTCGCAAATGGAAGAAACACAAAATAACTGTCAATCTCCCTCGGCCTGGGGTTCCATGCAAGACCTCACCTCGTGGAGTTGCAATGATCATGAGAACGGTGGGGAATCAGCCCAGAACTACACAGGAGGATCTTGTCAATGATTTCAAGGCAGCTGGGACCATAGTCACCAAGAAAACAATTGGTAACACACTACGCCATGAAGGACTGAAATCCTGCAGCACCCTCAAGGTCCCCCTGCTCAAGAAAGCACATATACAGGCCCGTCTGAAGTTTGCCAATGAACATCTGAATGATTCAGAGGAGAACTGGGTGAAAGTGTTGTGGTCAGATGAGACCAAAATTGAGCTCTTTGGCATCAACTCAACTCGCCGTGTTTGGAGGAGGAGGAATGCTGCCTATGACTCCAAGAACACCATCCCCACCGTCAAACATGGAGGTGGAAACATTATGCTTCGGGGGTGTTCAACTTCACCGCATCAAAGGGACGATGGACGGGGCCATGTACCATCAAATCTTGGGTGAGAACCTCCTTCCCTCAGCCAGAGCATTGAAAATGGGTCGTGGATGGGTATTCCAGCATGACAATGACCCAAAACACACAGCATTGATTTTGTTAGTCAGTCTCACTCAGATATCATATTAAAAACTGCAAACATTTCTCTCCACCCTATGGCAAAATGTGTAGAATTGCATGAAATTAGTTTTAAAACGGCAAAATCTTCTCTCTGCCCATGGCAAAATGTGTACAATTGCAGCAAAGATGTTTTAAAACCGGGGGGGTATGGATGCGTGTACACAGACCCGTGAGCAAGATTTTTTGTGGCCCCCAGCCCCATCAAAGTTGCCCATCACTGACAGACAGACAGACAGACAGTTTGAGTTTACCGACAGACAGCTTCTGCCTCAAAGTACAGTGAGTGGCGTCCGTCGATGACCACGATCTCGTGACTCTTGTCCAGGAAACACTCAATGGCGGACTCGGGCGTTCGGGCGATGTTACACCTGAAACCTGCCCGGTCACACGCCCACCAGAAGGCATCGCTTTGACCATCCTCCTTCGCAAACACCAGCAGGACCTGGGACAGAGAGAGAGAGAGAGAGAGAGAGAGAGGGAGGGAGGGAGAGGAAGAGGGAGAGGGAAAGGGGGATACCTAGTCAGTTGTACAACTGATTGCATTCAACTGAAATGAGAGGGCGAGGGCAAGGGAGAGGAGAGAGAGAGAGAGAGAGAGAGAGAGAGAGAGAGAGAGAGAGAGAGAGAGAGAGAGAGAGAGGGCGCAGATGGTCTGAAATACCTCTTACCTGACAGAGGCATCTTGCTGCCGAAACATTGGTTACTTTAATAAATCATTTGCTAATAAATAATTTGTTTGCTTGTCGGAGCAAGAGTGTGTGGTTATAATCTTTCTGAACTATTATACAAACATGAAGCTAGGACCGGTAGACTAATAAGCTTATCAGTGCTTTTAAGTGCTGATATACAGTACAGTATCACGAAATTCAAATAATAAATATTAAAACATACATTTACATTTTTAGCAGACACTCTTATCCAGAGCGACTTACAGGAGCAATAAGAGAGGTGCCTTGCTTAAGGGCACATCGACAGATTTTTCACCTAGTTGGCTCGGGGATTAGAACCAGCGACTTACAGGAGCAATAAGAGTTAGGTGCCTTGCTTAAGGGCACATCGACAGATTTTTCACCTAGTCGGCTCGGGGATTAGAACCAGCGACCTTTCGGTTACTGACACAACGCTCTTACCCACTAAGCTACCTGCCGCCCCAGAACATACATCACTTAAAGGTGCAAAATATCACTCCACCATTTCCTGGTTGCTAAAATTCTAATAGTTCGCCTAATTTCAGTTTATGTGACAAAATAAGTGTAGAGAATCATTGTACCATCTAAACGGCTGTGAAATATCTTTCCTATAATTAAAAATATTGTATCTTCAGCTTTTTGAAGCTGGTGTACAAAACCAAAAGTAAAAGACGCAAAAACGAAACATAAGAACGAGAAGCATAGACAAAACACACATAGAACAGATCTACCGCTTCTTAGACTTGCTTTCAATGAGAATGACAGATCTATAACTCACATTTCAATGCGAATTTGGTCGGGTCGCCCAAAAAGTTACATATCGCAGCATTAACCCTTCAAACACACAGCTTCACACCCCTTTCACAGGCATCTCCTATTCCAATGAAAGCCTGCTATTGTTCCTTAATCTAGACAGAACAAAAATATAAATGCAACATGTAAAGTGTTGGTCCCATGTTTCATGAGCTGAAATAAAAGATCCCAGAAATGTTTAATACGCACAAAAAGCTTACTTCTCTCAAATGTTGGGCACAAAATTGTTTACATCCCTGTTTGTGAGCATTTCTCCTTTGCCAAGGTAATCCATCCACCTGACAGGTGTGGCATATGAAGAAGATGATTAAACAGCATGATCATTACAGAGGTGCACTTTGTGCTGGGGACAATAAAAGACCACTCTAAAATGTGCAGTTTTGTCACACAACACAATGCCACAGATGTCTCAAGTTTGCTGACTGCAGGAATGTCTACCAGAGCTGTTGCCAGATAATGTAATGTTAATTTCTCTACCATAAACCGCATCCAATGTCATTTTAGAGAATTTGGCAGCACGTCCAACCGGTCTCACAACCACAGACCACGTGTAACAACGCCAGCCCAGGACCTCCACATCTGGCTTCTTCACCTGCGGGATCGTCTGAGACCAGCCACCCAGACAGCTGACGAAACTGAGGAGTATTTCTGTCTGTAATAAAGCCCTTTTGTGGGGAAAAACTCATTCTGATTGGCTGGTCCTGGCTCCCCAGTGTGTGGGCCTACAGTGCATTTGGAAAGTATTCAGACTTCTTGACTTTTTTCACATTTTGTTACGTTACAGCCTTATTCTAAAATTGATTACATCGTTTTTTCCCCCTCACCAATCTACACACAATACCCCATTATGACAAAGCAAAGATTTAGATTTTTTGCAATTTAAAATACGGAAATATCACATTTACATTAGTATTCAGACCCTTTCCTCAGTACTTTGTTGAAGCACCTTTGGCAGCGATTACAGCCTTGAGTCTTCTTGGGTATGACACAACGAGTTTGGCACACCTACACTACCTGTCAAAAGTTTGGGCACACCTACTCATTCAAGGGTTTTTCTTTATTTAAAAAAATGTTTACATTGTAGAATAATAGTGAAGACATCAAAACTATGAAATAACACATATGGAATCATGTAGTAACCAAAAAAGTGTTAAACAAATCAAAATATATTTTATATTTCAGATTCTTCAAATAGCCACCCTTTGCCTTGATGACAGCTTTGCACACTCTTGGCATTCTCTCAACCAGCTTCATGAGGTAGTCACATGGAATGCATTTCAATTAACAGGTGTGCCTTCTTAAAATGTGTGGAATTTATTTCCTTCTTAATGTGTTTGAGCCAATCAGTTGTGTTGTGACAAGGTAGGGGGGTATACAGAAGATAGCCCTATTTGGTATAAGACCAAGTCCATATTATGGCAAGAACAGCTCAAATAAGCAAAGAGAAACGACAGTCCATTATTACTTTAAGACATGAAGGTCAGTCAATACAGAACATTTCAAGAACTTTGAACGTTTCTTCAAGAGTGGTCGCAAAAACCATCAAGCGTAATGATGAAACTGGCTCTCATGAGGACCGCCACAGGAATGGAAGACCCAGAGTTACCTCTGCTGCAGAGAATACGTTCATTAGAGTTACCAGCCTCAGAAATTGCAGCCCAAATAAATGCTTCACAGAGTTCAAGTAACAGACACATCTCAACATCAACTGTTCAGAGGGGGCTGTGTGAATCAGGCCTTCATGGTTGAATTGCTGCAAAGAAACCACTACTAAAGGACACCAATAAGAAGATGAGAGCTGCTTGGGACACGAAACACGAGCAATGGACATTAAACCGGTGGAAATTAGTCCTTTGGTCTGGAGGAGATTTTTGGTTAAAACCGCTGTGTCTTTGTGAGACATGGTGTGGGTGAACGGATGATCTCTGCATGTGTAGTTCCCACCGTAAAGCATGGAGGAGGAGGTGTTATGGTGTGGGGGTGCTTTGCTGGTGACACTGTCTGTGATTTATTTAGAATTCAAGGCACACTTAACCAGCACGGCTACCACAGCATTCTGCAGCGATACGCCATCCCATCTGGTTTGGGCTTAGTGGGACTATCATTTGTTTTTCAACAGGACAATGACCCAACACACCTCCAGGCTGTGTAAGGGCTATTTTACCAAGAAGGAGAGTTACTAGTTTTGTGTGTATTAGTTATATGTTGTGAAATTGGTAGATATTACTTGTTAGATATTACTGCACTGTCGGAGCTAGAAGCACAAGCATTTCGCTACACCCGCTATAACATCTGCTAAACACGTGTATGTGACATTTTTTTGTTGTTGATTTGATTTGATGGAGTGCTGCATCAGATGACCTGACCTCCACAATCCCCCGACCTCAACCCAATTGGGATGGTTTGGGATGAGTCGGGCGGCAGAGTGAAGGAAAAGCAGCCAACAAGTGCTCAGCATATGTGAGAACTCCTTCAAGACTGTTGGAAAAATATACCTCCGTTCCTCTTTCCCTCGATCCTGACTAGTCCCTGCCGCTGAAAAACATCCCCACAGCATGATGCTGCCACCACCATGCTTCACCGTAGGGATGGTGCCAGGTTCCTCCAGATGTGACGCTTGGCATTCAGGCCAAAGAGTTCAATCTTGGTTTCATCAGACCAGAGAATCTTGTTTATCATGGTCTGAGAATCCTTTAGGTGCCTTTTGGCAAACTCCAAGCGGGCTGTCATGTGTATTTTAATGAGGAGTGACTTCCATCTAACCACTCTACCATAAAGGCCTGATTGGCGGAGTGCTGCAGAGACTGTTGTCCTTCTGGAAGGTTCTCCCATCTTCACAGACGAACTCTGGAGCTCTGTCAGAGTGACCATCGGGTTCTTGGTCACCTCCCTGACCAAGGCCCTTCTCCCCCGATTGCTTAGTTTCTCCGGGCGGCCAGCTCTAGGAAGAGTGTTGGTGGTTCCAAACTTCTTCAATTTAAGAATGATGGAGGCCACTGTGTTCTTGGGGACCTTCAATGCTGCAGACATTTTTTGGTACCCTTCCCCAGTTCTGTGCCTCGACACAATCCTGTTTCGAAGCTCTACGGACAATTTCTTCAACCTCATGGCTTGGTTTTTGCTCTGACATGCACTGTCAACTGTGGGACATTATATAGACAGGTGTGTACCTTTCCAAATCATGTCCAATCAACTGAATTTACCACAGATGGACTCCAATGAAGTTGTAGAAACATCTCAAGGAAGATCAATGAAAACAGAATGCACCTGAGCTCAATTTCGAGTCTCATAGCAAAGGGTCTGAATACTTATGTAAATAAGGTATTTCTGTTTTAAATTTGCAAACATTTCTAAAAACCTGTTTTCGCTTTGTCATTATGGGGTACTGTGTGTAGATTTATGAGGGAAAAATATGAATTTAATTAAGTCAAGTGGTCTGAATATTTTCCGAATGCACTGTAAGCCCCTGCCCAGTCATGTGAAATCCATAGATTAGGGCCTAATTAATTTATTTCAATTGACTGATTTCCTTATATGAACTGTAACTCAATAAAATCTTTGAAATTGTTGCATGTTGCGTTTATATTTTTGTTCAGTTTAAGAGTAACCAGGAGCCAGGTGGATGATAGTTAATGATGGTTGACGAGAGCTGTATTTCACACCAACAGTTGTCTGGCCTGTACTGTACACCAACCGGTTGTTCTTCATACTGTGTGGTAGCTTTACCAATACTTGACCCTTGTAGTAGAGCAGTAAGAGACAAGAGGCAAGAATGGAGGGACTTGTGTACACACACACACTCACTCAACCCACTGGACAACTAGCACAGAGAGAGAGGGAGTAGGGTAGAGGGCATGAGATCTATAAAGATTTCTTAATTCCATTTTACTTTTTAGATTTGTGTGTATTGTTAGATATTACTGCACTGTTGGAGCTAGGAACACACGCATTTCACTACACCCGCAAAAACATCTGCTAAATATGTGTATGCGATCAATAACATTTGATTTGATTTTGATTTGATTGAAAGAGAAACAGAGCGAGTGGAGAGCAAGAAGAGAGGAAGAGAGATGAGAGAGAGCGAGCCGTCTCGCCAGTCATGCAGGACAGACTGGCAGGAGCATGAGGAAAAGAAGGGAGTTGAGGATGGATGAGAAGATGGGGAGAAAAGAGAATGGGAAAAAGGAGCTGGCATTGGTAGGAGGCTGTGAAAGGTCTACACCCTTTGATCCCGACCTGGGCTGTGTAACCATGGTGCTGCTCTGTGTAACCATGGAGCTGGCGTGTGAAATTCCACACACACACACCTCAGGTGACGCCGTCCCAGAATCCTACTATCTGCTGACCCGCCCTGCACCCACACACGAGCCAGACAGGGGGCCCCACACGTACACAGTTCTGTGTGTGTTGCCCGCTTGAGTGTGTGTACATACACATAATGACCAGATCATACTGTCTCCAAGTGGATGTGTTTCATGATTACCTTTATCATCCAAGTGCTAAATAGTTGGAGTGTGTTTGAACACACAATCACTTAATAGTGATTCATCCCAGTGGTTTCCCAAAGTGGTTTACACACTGTGTTACCCTCAGGGCAGGACTGACAGAGAGAACGGCCTCTACCTCTGACTGCTGTGCCACGCTGACTCAGCCAATCACAGTTCAGAGGTTAAAGTTAGAATCCTTTAAGCCTCCATCTCTGCACACCCTTGACCAGACAGACAGATAGAGGGACGAACGTATGGAACAGACAGACAGACAAGACAGACAGACTGACAGAGACAGACAGACAGTTAGACTGATAGTTAGACAGATAGTGGTTTGGAGGCTGAGGCTCCAGTCAGCTAGACGATATTGAGAGATGTCTAGCTGACTGGCTTTAGACCAAGTCTTGTCAGTGGGACTCCTCTTGGCGTAGAGCCAAGGAGTACAGTGTGGAGGAGACATACTAACAGTTTAGAGAGCTACTATTACTGTCTCCTTCCGCTCCTCTCCAAGTCATCAATCTGATGGATCATTCCTAATAGGCATGGTTTACTCAACACCATCAAAACACAATGTAAATGCTTTTCCTGTGTTTTCGAAGTGGTGGCTGTGTTTCTCGATATGGTTTCTTAAGTGACCATCCTAAGTTCCCTGTCCAAAGTAAGAGCAGATCACCCTGTATACTGTCTTATACAGCCTACAGTCAACTACAGTACACCCTCTGAGCCCTCTGGAATAGAATTCCTCTGATTGAGGAGGAGTACTGTGACAGGGTGCAGAAATGAAGGAGCAGAGAGAAGTAGATTTGGAGTTACTGAGTCTTTCCAGGGCTCAGAGGGAATGGTAAACGTCAGGAGGAAACTTTCAGCATTTAACTCTCTCCTCCGGAGCGTTTTATCTTTCTCTTTTCTTCTCTCTTTTGTCTCTCTTTTTCTCTGTTCAAGTGGGAGAGAGGTAAAGAGGGAGGGGGGAGTTAGGTCATGGTACAGTAGAGTGTGTGTGTGCCTGTCTCTGTGTGTGTGCGCAACTGTATGTGTGTGTGTGCGTCTGTCTCTGTGTGTGTGTGCTCCCTTGTGTGTGTCTGTGTGTGTGTGTATGACTTTGTGTGCGTGTTTGCGTGACTCTTCATGTGTGTGTGTGCGCTCTACATCTTTAGGAGAGTAGTTAGATATTTTAATGGAGCGTGTGTTGAGGGCTGTATGGGGAGGAGGGGTTGTAATAAAGCCTCTAACCCTTCCACCTGGTTCAGCCAGCCAGCCGCTGCCAGACACTACCTCCTGCAGAGGCTCTTACACAGCCTGATATAGAAGAATGGATGAGGGCTGGATATGAGGTTTGGATGAGGGATGAAGGGAAGGATGAGGTTTGGATGAGGTTTTATTTAGCACAATAAAGAGGGATGGATGAAGGGTAGATCTTTTCAGTATGTATTTTCTTTCAAACACTGCATTTTTGATTAAGCCTGCCAGATGGTGAGCGAGGTTTGCACTTTTGGGACTATTCCATTACTCCACCAAGCGCAATGACAGAGAAGTAAAAAGACAGAGACCTAGATGTCTAGATGCACAATAAACATAAAACACCCCTGACCTTGTGTAACTAACTAAATTACACAACAGCGTTAAGGCCTGGGAGCTAATCTGGCCTTCTCAAAGGCTCACACTGCCTTAATCCCAATCCACAGGACACAACCTCAACCTCAACCCCAGCTAGCAGCTGGTCACAGCTGGTCACCGGAAACTAAACCAGTACCCACCCACACACTTCTATCGGGTGTAAAGCAGGTATAGAACTGGTTCAGGGAACAGAACAGAAAACCGGAAAATAACTACATTTTCAGAGGAACAGAAACAGAACCGTTATTTTAAAATCTTGAGAATCGGTTAATAATGTTATTTTTTTGTTCCTGCACTTATCTGACCAATCAAACATGTTAACATCTAGCTTACCCGTTCCATAGCAAGCTGCTCTATCTGCGGTAATTGGTGGAGTAAATTCATGAGCTAAATGTAAATGCTATGTTAATTTCACGGGTTAAAATATAAACGAAAAGGAACTTTATGAACCGTACATTTTTGGGTGGTTTGAACCGGTTCAGAACTTTATTATGCTGGTCGGAACTAAAAAAATAGGGGTTCTGTTCGGAATGGAACAATTGGAAAATTATTTTGGTTCCAACCCCTAGTGAAAAGACTTATACAGTGTACATGTCATTGTTAAGCCATGTTGAAACCATGATATCATGCAATGATCGATCCAGTGTTTCCCCTATATTAATTTAAATCAAAGAATCGGATGAAATTATTTAAAAATATATATACATATATATTTCTGCCGAGACGCGCTTTTAAATGGATAGTCGTTGGCTCAATGACTGGAAGTCTATGGCAACATCTAGCATCTAATTGTGCTAATGCTAGTAGCAATGCACTGCTAGGGGAAACACTGAGATCACATCTCATAGAGATACAGACACACTCACATCCTACATATTGTAGATAGACATACAGTGCTGTCACGAATTCAGCCGAGGCTGCCCCTCCTCCTTGCTCGGGCAGGTTTTGGCGTTCGTCGTCACCGGCTTACTAGCCACTACTGCTCCATTTATCATCACTCCATTTGTCTTGTCTTGTCTTGTCAATCACACACACCTGGTACTCATTCCCTCATTAGTCTGTGTTTGTGTTCCCTCTGCCCCCTTGACCTTTGTGAGTGATTGTTCGTTGTGAGAGTGAGTAGCTCGGTTGAGATTTCGGTGTTTTACCTCCTGCGCCTGACTCCGTCATTCACACCTCATCACAGAATCACTCACCAGCTATGGAGTCAGCGGGAGAAGAGCGCACACCTGGAATCGAGGCAAGGGTCCAGGAGCATTCCACGATGGTGGCTAGCTTGTGGGAAGCGATGGATCGGGTTCTTCAGGTCGTCCAACGCCTGGAGAGAAGAGGAACCAATCTGTCGAGACCAGCTATGTCAGGGATTCCTTCTCCAACTGGAGCTGTACTGCTCCAGTGTCAGGCTGGCGCCATCAGATCGAGAGCAGGTGTCCGTCCTCATTTCCTGCCTCTTGGGGAAAGCCCTGGAGTGGGCCAACACGGTTTGGAGAAAAGGAGGAGCCGCGTTGGAGGACTACAGGGAGTTCGCCCGCCTATTTCGGGCGGTTTTCGATCACCCGCCCGAGGGTCGAGAGGCGGGTGAGCAGCTGGTCCACTTGAGGCAGGGGGCGAGGACAGTACAGGAGTTCACGCTGGAGATCTGGATCCTGGCAGCAGGGTCTGGGTGGAATGAGCGGGCCCTGATCAACCAGTTCCGGTGCCATCTACGGGAGGACATCCGACGGGAGCTAGCCTGCCGTGACACCAGTTTGTCTTTTACCGAACTGGTGGACATGGTCATTCGTCTGGATAACCTGCTGGCAACCAGAGGATGTCCAGGAGGAGGACTGCCCGTTCCCGCCCCGACCGACGCGGATCCAGAACTCATGGAGATGGGTGGTACCGCGCACCGAGAGAGCGGAGGACGACAGCGCCAGTGCCACTCGGATGGCACGAAGGGACATTCCACCACACGTTGTCGTCTGCGCTCTTTTGGGTCAGGAGGCGGCCGGCAGGGCACTCTCGCATCACCCCAGGTATTGAGCACCCACTCTTGTTCAGAGCCCTCTGCTGAGCACTGTACTATACCCATATACTTCCCTGATCACATGAGAGTTCCCCAGTGTAAGGCGCTAGTCGATTCAGGCGCAGCTGGGAACTTTATGGACAAAACTTTCGCACGCCGCCAGGGCATTTCATTAGTTCCCCTATCCATTTCACACCCCATCAGAGCACTTGATAGTCGACCATTAGGGTCCGGGTTGATAAAGGTAGTCACGGTACCAGTCACAATGATCACACAGGAGACGCATTGTGAGCAGGTCACTTTTTCCATCATTGAGTCTCCTGCTTTCCCTGTGGTGTTAGGTATTCCATGGCTAGCACTCCACAACCCCACTTTCTCATGGCCGCAGAGGGTTCTCACGGGGTGGTCGCAAGAGTGTCAGGGTAGGTGTATGGGTGTTTCCGTTGGTGCAACCACGGTGGAAAGTCCAGACGGTGCCTCCAATGTGCGCATTCCCCCCGAATACCATGATCTGGCACAAGTCTTCTCTAAACATAAAGTGACTAAATTACCACCTCATCGGGCGGGGGATTGCGCAATAAACCTTCGGGTAGACGCTGTACCTCCCAGGAGTCATGTGTATCCCCTGTCGCAGGCAGAGACGGAGGCTATGGAGACATACGTCACTGAGTCCCTGCGCCAGGGGTACATACTGTACGTCCCTCCACTTCACCCGCCTCCTCAAGTTTATTTTTTGTGAAGAAGAAAGACGGCGGTCTGCGCCCGTGCATTGACTATCGACCACTGAACAAGGAGACGATTCGATTTTTTTTTTTTACATTTTAGCAGACACTCTTATCCAGAGCGACTTACAGTAAAGTGAGTGCATACATTTTTCATACTGGCCCCCCGTGGGAATCGAACCCACAACCTTGGCGTTGCAAGCTCCATGCTCTACCAACTGAGCTACAGGAGGCCTAGTTATCCTCTCCCCCTCATTCCGTCAGTGGTTGAGTCATTGCATGGAGCGCGCTTTTTCACTAAATTAGATCTCAGGAGTGCGTACAACCTGGTGCGTATCCGAGAGGGAGATGAGTGGAAGACAGCATTCAGCACAACTACGGGGCATTATGAATACCTGGTGATGCCCTATGGTTTGATGAATGCTCCCTCAGTCTTCCAGTCCTTTGTGAATGAGGTGTTTCGGGACATGCTTGGTCGCGGTGTAGTGGTCTACATTGACGACATCTTGGTGTATTCCGCTATGCGCGCCGAGCATGTGTCCCTGGTTCGCAAAGTACTGGCCCGACTGTTGGAAAATTACCTTTATGCTAAGGCAGAAAAGTGTACGTTTTTCCAGCAGTCCGTCACCTTCCTCGAATACCGCATTTCTACTGGAGATGGAGGGTGACCGCATTGCAACCGTGCAATTGGCCGATTCCAACCACAGTAAAGGAGGTGCAGCGCTTCCTTGGCTTCGCCAACTATTATCGGAGGTTTATCCGGGGCTTTGGCAAGGTCGCAGCTCCCATTACATCTCTGTTGAAGGGTGGGCCGTCCCGGCTCCGCTGGTCTGCTGAGGCTGACAGGGCCTTCAGTAACCTGAGGGAACTGTTCACCTCGGCCCTGGTACTGGCCCACCCCGATCCATCACTACCATTCGTAGTGGAGGTGGATGCGTCCGAGGTTGGGATGGGAGCAGTCCTGTCTTAACGCTCGGGCACGCCACCCAAGCTCCGCCCCTGTGCGTTCTTCTCAAAGAAGTTCAGCCCGGCAGAGCAGAACTACGGTATTGGTGATCGGGAGCTGTTGGCTGTTGTCCAAGCTCTGACAGTGTGGAGACATTGGCTCGAGGGGGCGAAACACCCATTCCTCGTCTGGACGGACCACCGTAACCTGGAGTACATCCGGGCAGCGAGGAGGCTGAACCCTCACCAGGCCAGGTGGGCCCTATTCTTCACCCGGTTTGATTTCACACTGTCATACATTCCGGGTACGAAGAACGTGAAGGCAGACGCACTGTCCCGGCTGTATGATACAGAGGAGAGGCCCAGAGACAATACCCCCATACTGCCAGACTCCTGCATTGTGGTGCCGGTAGTATGGGCGATGGACGCGGATATAGCGCAGGCATTACGCACAGATCCATCTCCACCGCAGTGTCCAGCTGGGCTGCAGTACGTGCCTGCGCTTATCCGTGATCGTCTGATCTACTGGGCACACACGTCACCCTCCTCTGGTCACCCAGGTATCGGTCGTACAGTGCACTGCCTGACCGAAAAGTACTGGTGGCCTACCTTGGCTAAGGACGTGAGGGTGTATGTTTCCTCCTGCTCAGTGTGCGCCCAGAGTAAGGCACCTAGGCACCTCCCAGCAGGTAAGTTAAAACATTTACCAGTTCCACAACGACCATGGTCTCTCTCCGCCACTCCTCTACGAACCTAACGCCATTTCAGTGTGTTTTAGGTTATCAACCAGTTCTGGCACCGTGGCACCAGAGCCAGACTCGAACACGGTCAGCTCCTGCGGTGGATGACTGGTTCTGGCGTGCGGAGGAGACGTGGAACGCTGCCCATGTTCACCTCCAACGCTCCGTGCGTCGTCAGAAGGCCAACGCTGACCGTCACCGCAGTGAGGCCCCCGTCTTTGTACCGGGGGATCGGATCTGGCTCTCGACCCGGAATCTGCCCCTCCGCCTGCCCTGCCGGAAGCTGAGCCCACGGTTTGTAGTGCCATTCAAAGTCCTGAGGAGAATCAACGAGGTCACATATAGGTTATTACTCCCCCCTCGTTTCATGTGTCTCTCCTCAGGCCCGTGGTGGCTGGTCCGCTCCAGGAGTCTGAGGTGCGGGAGGTCCCTCCACCTCCTTTGGACATTGAGGGGGCGCCGGCGTACTCTGTCCGGTCCAACCTGGATATGAGGTGCCGGGTGGTGTTCCCTCTGCCCCCTTGTCCTTTGTGAGTGATTGTTCATTGTGAGAGTGAGTAGCTCGGTTGAGCTACTCTTTACTTGTATGCAGCCAAGGTTGATTTTCCCTTGTGCTAGTTTCGTTCTGTCGCTATATGCGCTACATTATTGTACACTGAATAAACTCTTGATTTTGGTGTTTTACCTCCTGCGCCTGACTCATCACAAGTGCATTTGGAAAGTATTCAGACCCCTTGACTTTTTCCACATTTTGTTACGTTACAGCCTTATTCTAAAATGGATATAAAAATTTAAAAAATCAGTCTACACACAATACCCCATAATGACAAAGCAAAAACAGCTTTTTAGAAATGTATGCAAAAAATAAACAAATGGAAATATCACATTTACATAAGTATTCAGTCCCTTTACTCAGTACTTTGTTGAAGCACCTTAGGCAGAGATTACAGCCTCGAGTCTTCTTGGGTATGACGCTACAAGCTTGGCACACCTGTATTTGGGGAATTTCTCACATTCTTCTCCGCAGATCCTCTCAAACTCTGTCAGGTTGGATGGGGAGCGTCGCTTCACAGCGATTTTCAGGTCTCTCCAGAGATGTTCGATCGGTTTCATGTCCGGGCTCTGGCTGGGCCACTCAAGGACATTCAGAGACTTGTCCCAAAGCCGCTCCTGCGTTGTCTTGGCTGTGTGCTTAGGGTCGTTGTCCTGTTAGAAGGTGAACCTTTGCCCCAGCCTGAGGTCCTGAGCGCTCTGGAGCTGGTTTTCACCAAAGATCTCTCTGTACTTCATCTTTCCCTCAGTCCTGACTAGTTTCCCAGTCCCTGCAACTGAAAAACATCCCCACAGCATGATGCTGCCACCACCATGCTTCACCGTAGGGATGGTGCCAGGTTTCCTCCAGATGTGGCGCTTGGCATTCAGGCCAAAGAGTTCAATCTTAGTTTCATCAGACCAGAGAATCTTGTTTCTCATGGTCTGAGAGTCCTTTAGGTGCCTTTTGCCAAACTACAAGCGGGCTGTCATGTGCCTTTTACTGAGGAGTAGCTTCTGTCTGGCCACTCTACCATAAAGGCCTGATTGGTGGAGTGGTGCAGAGATGGTTGTCCTTCTGGAAGGTTCTCCCATCTCCACAGAGGAACTTTGGAGCTCTGTCAGAGTGACCACCGGGTTCTTGGTCACCCCCCTGACCAAGGCCCTTCTCCCCGATTGCTTAGTTTGGCCAGGCGGCCAGCTCTATGAAGAGTCTCGGTGGTTCCAAACCTCTTCCATTTAAGAATGATGGAGGCCACTCTGTTCTTGGTGACCTTCAATGCTGCAGAAATTGTTTGATACCCTTCCCGAGATCTGTGCCTCGACACAATCCTGTCTTGGAGCTCTACGGCCAATTCCATGCACTGTCAACTGTGGGATCTTTAATCTAGACAGGTGTGTGCCTTTCCAAATCATGTCCAATCAATTTAATTTACCACAGGTGGACTCCAATCAAGTTGTAGAAACATCTCAAGGATGATCAATGGAAACAGGATGCACCTGAGCTCAATTTCGAGTCTCATAGCAAAGGGTCTGAATACTTGTGTAAGTAAGGTATTTCTGCTTTTTATTTTAAATAAATTAGCAAACATTTCTAAAAACCTGTTTTCGCTTCGTCATCATGGGGTATTGTGTGTAGATTAATGATTATTTTGGGCACATAACTCGAGCATGATGTTATCAGGAGCAATACAGAAGAATGTTGAGTGCAGTTTTACCTGAATAGGTTCTTGGGTCAGTCTCATAGGTCCTATACATTCTTCTGTGGCTGATACCTGGAACATAACCAGAGAGAAAGAGATGGAATGAGTTCAAGTTCAAACAAAACAACAAAACAATGAATACCAAGAGTAAAAACAGAAGAGAGTGCAGGAGTAAAAACAGAAATGTAGAAAAGAGAGTACTGCTTACCATTTTCCACTCTTCCAACCATACATGCCCTGCACCTCTCTCTCGCTATCGCTTTTCCCCCTCTCTCTCCTTCTTTCTCTCAACCGGTTAATACTCCATAAGCAGGTATTCCTCAGTAAGAAACAAAAGCTCTACACTCCTGAGCAAACCTTGGTTAGCTTACTGAACCATGTTACTGTAACAACTATAGCAGGAAGGATTTCTGGCTACTGGACTATCGACTAATGGCTTAGGATGTTCAACACACACGCACGCACACGCACACACTATTAGTGACGCAGCAAGACCAGGTCCGTTACAAGCCTCTTTAAAGAGTATTAAGGGATACAGACAGACAGGTGTATGTGAATAATGCCTTGTGGAGGAGCAGTACTGACACTGTTGATAGACTGTAGCTAACGCAGCTTTAAAAAATGACATGCACATGGGTCGTTCCACCAATTCGGTGACTTTTGAGAAGTGTAACTTGGTGGAAAAAAATAATTTTAACATTCTGTCATAAAGAACACATGTTAAGTGCCAAATAAAGTAACAGGGTTTACCATAACAGGGTTGACCATTTCATCTTAAATCTGCCAGACAGGGGGAATGGAAGCTTGTGACAGGGGGAATGGAAGCTTGTTGTGTGCAACAGGGAGCGGCAATTGAATGCAAGCTTCATCATATTTCTGTTATAATTCTTTCAAACATTCCTAGCCTGTCTGTCTATGGGTGTTATGCTCGACCCGCTCAGTTTTCCACCACAAAACACCAGAAAATGGCCAAAAATAACCAGCACACCTGCTTTTACACTATGATTTGACTATTAGATGTTCAATGTTTCTTTAGGAAAAACATTATAAAAGGAATAGTTTCACCATATTAAAATGAGAGTTCAGTTCACGTAACAGGGTTGACATTAAACTGAGGGACAGATGTAAATGAATCACTATGAAATAAATAATAATCTTCAGAAATGATTTTGTCAAAGCAACAAAATAACAAGGGCTTTACAATGAATGTTGGAGTTAAGTGGTTTCAAATCTTCCTTGAAGTCACAGAGGTTGCACTGAGGGAAATGTCAAAATGCTGAATATTGGCAGTTTAGCAAGTCTTTATTAATATTGAAAATCTGATTTATTGTATTCTCCATGTGGTCTATATTAAAGGGCACTTCATTTAATATAACAGGCTTTTAAAATGCTATATTGGTGTACAATTTCTACTTAAAATACCAAAGGGAAGCAAAAGGCACTCATTTCGTTGAACGACCCACATGGCAATGACATCTCACACCAATCCCTCACCCAATATGATAAAGTCTACACATATATAGTATTTCACGATGACCCATATCTGCCTCTGTGCCTCTCTGGACATCTGTCATTATCTGTTTATCACAGCTCATCACGGCTCATTGACTCAGTACTGTGATAATTGTCCCTCTTGGCCTCCCTTACAGAGTTGAATGAGGCCAGCTCTGGTTTGCTGCAGTCACATTCAATGGATGAGGGATTGTTTGTGTTTGTTTGTGGGGACATCAGTTAGGATCTGACGTATGGCCAACAATGTAGGTCTGTGTGCCCTGTCCCTGTATCTCCTATGTTTCCTGAACCATGTCGGTGTAGGAGGACAAAGAGGAGCATAGAGGAATCTATAGAGTGTATAGAAGGGTGTAGACTAGAGGGTGTGTAGACAAAACCACAGGCAGCAGCTTCTCATCTAACCACTATCATAGAGTGACTGGATTCCAGAACCTTAAGCAGTAGTGCTGAGCGATTAACCAACATTAGTTATTTGTTTCTGTTATTAAACAACTCATTGACCGATGTCCATTTAGTTTGTTTCTCTTGTGAGCCCAACGCATCGTTTCTCTAGAGAGAAACCAAATAATTCACAAGAGAAATCAAGTCAAGAACTATGTGGGACGCTGGACTGAAGGGAGTTTAATCAAATATTCAACCCAGTTCAGTGCAGAAAGGTGGTAATTAGCTCCAATGACCATAATCCATTGTGCCTGTTTTCTCTGGCTCGGACAGAGACGGATGAGAGAGGAAAAGGTTTTACTCTCGCCAAAATCTGTCCAAAATAAGCCCAATGAGTTTCTATGGGCTTATTTTGGACGTAAGCTTGTCGCCTGCCTTCCCGCCTTTGGGAAATCGACTCTACATTATATACAGATCTCTGGACGGAGACACTTTTACCCCTGCTACGTTAGGTTAGATACACAGACTGCATTAGAGAGGAATGTACAAAACACAATGAGGAGAGGGACAGAGACAGTTTGTGAAAGTATGCCTTACCTACTTTGAAGAACTAGTAAAATGATTTTGTCAACAGCTCTGCAGCATACTTAGGCAGGCTAGCTAAAAAGGATGACTAAAGACAGTACAGTATGGGGAGTACATAGATAACGTTAAATGGTCTGGCTGGCTGACTGCTACTGCCTGAGCAGAGATGAGATGATGACTTTAAAGAATGAAAAAGAATAAAGTCATCAAATAAAAACTAAGTATTTTATTATTTCATAGTAATTTCCTATTTTCCTACTGATGTCTACCCAATGTGGACCTAACAGAGACAATTGAATATTTTCAATGTTTTGGCAATTGAATGTTCACTGTTTTTGGTTTTGGAATTTCCATTTAAAAAGCTCTAAAATCATTGTAATGTCATTACTTCATAATGCACTTAATGTAAAAAATAAAATCGAAATCGAAATACCATTATTATTTTGTAATAATCTAACTGAAACCCGACCCAACCTAAGAAAAACCACTAAACGCTCAGCACTATTAAGCAGTGACTGTTTAGAGCATAAAACTCCCTACAACCTCTCTAACCTTTATCTCTCTCACTCTTTCCAATCTCTGTGAAGTGTAACACTTAACTCTGAAATGCACTTTAATCAAAGTTTGATTTGATTCCTTTCTCTCCTCTTTTTATCACTAATTTACTGCATCATAACGACAGGTACACAGCTCTCACTGCATTCACAATTACATTCACTTACAGTTAAAGTGCATACAGTGAGTAACCTACATACAGTGTGGTCCGAAATGATTGACACCCTTGATAAATTAGCAATAATGACTGTATAAAGGATTAGACTCTAACGTGTTACTTTGTAACGCTTTAGCCCCAACACTGCTTATCAACATGTATTAAAACCACAGTATAAATTAAACATTAGAGACCGTTTCTGAATCCCATTATCAAAGTATGTTACCAGTAATTCAGAGAAGTAAAGTAGTAGAGGAACCAGGAACTGGGAATAGAATGAAGGTTTATTCCCTGAACAAAGCAGAGTGATTCTCCACAGTCTTATCCCTAAAGAACAACCAGTCATCCTCATACACACAATCATCTGACTGCTGCTACTGGAAGAGGGCATTTTAACACACACACACATACTCATGCATACACACACACATACTCATGCATACACACACACACACACACAGGCACACACACACACACACACACACACACACACACACACACACACACACACACACGCACACAGGCACACACACACACACACACACACACACACACACACACACACACACACACACACACACACACACACACACACACACACACATACTCATGCATACACACACACACACACACACACACACACACACACACACACACACACACACACATACTCATGCATACACACACACACGCACACAGGCACACGCATGCACGTGTCGCATGCATACGCACGCACGTATGCACGTATGCACGCACGCACACACACACACACACACACACACACACACACACACACACACACACACACAAGCCTATCCCACATCTTAACCCTTACCTTAAAATATTTTGGAGTTAATGCTTAAACTTAACCCTAACCTTAAAAATGCAGAGTTAATACCTAAACTTAACCTTAAACACTTCGAAATTTGACATTTGAGAAACATGGATGAATGTCTAATTCTGACGTGAGACTGTGAGAGCCAGTTGCAACAAACACTTGCAGTGCTCAGCAACCACTGGGCTAGGTGATGCTAACATAGATATGTGTGAGTCAACAGAGAGTGATGCTAACACAGATATGTGTGAGTAGTAACTGATGCTATGCGAGATATGAGCACTGTACCGTTTGCACTGGGATTAGTGACCTGACAGCATCTAAAACCAATGCTACCTTTTTATCTGGTGCTGCACACCTATAACACTGACCCTATAACACACGCACACGAACACACATACACATACTCACACACAGACTATATAGCTATGCACGGACACACACCCTTATCGCCACAGCAGTCCTATTGATGAATGTGTGTGTGTGTATGCGATTGTGTGTGCCTGTCACCTAAAGCTTAATACCAACAAGCACACTTCTTTACACCTTTCAAACTCTCCCAAGATGGTTAGAAGGAGCAGAAGCACTGAGCACTAGTGGACAAAATACAACTAACCCTCTGCTGTATGTCACATTTGACTCCAATAGAAAAACATATGATTTGTTTCTTTATATACAGATGTCGGCTCTTAATTTGACCCATTTGGTCGTAGGAGGAATGTAATCCTGCAGCAGGAGGATTTGAATGAATATTGAATATTTAGAATCGTCCATCAAGGGGCAGCTGGAAGCGGTGTTTATATGATATACAATGCAGTACAGTACCTACATTGTACCTTAAGATGGGTGTAAATACAAGAGATTTGGTTCCAACAGCCCTGTACCCAACTCATTGGAATGCCCCACCCCATGGCCCAACTAGCAATTTATACAATATATACCAGTCCGATGGTGGTCCCAACAGCGCACAAAAAAAGGGCCTGGGCCGGGGGCATGACTCTTAAATATAGGATGGTTTCGATGATTCGGTTATGCATACTGTAGGCCTATTATATGGACTGGAATTACGTGCCTCTTTCAAACCATGAAGCTGGGAGAGAACATGTGATGGTTCATTGATTTGTGCAGGACAGTGATTTAATAAGCTAATAGGTGTACTAGGGCCTACTGAAATACAGTACCAGTCAAAAGTTTGGACACACCTACTCATTCCAGGGTTTTTCTTTATTTTTACTATTTTCTACAGGGTGGAATAATAGTGAAGACATCAAAACTATGAAATAAAACATATGGAATCATGTAGTAACCAAAAAAGTGTTAAACAAATCAAAATATATTTTATATTTGAGATTCTTCAAATAGCCACCCTTTGCCTTGATGACAGCTTTGCACACTCTTGGCATTCTCTCAACCAGCTTCACCTGGAATGCTTTTCCAACAGTCTTGAAGGAGTTCCCACATATGCTGGGCACTTGTTGGCTGCTTTTCCTTCACTCTGCGGTCCGACTCAACCCAAACCATCTCAATTGGGTTGAGGTCGGGGGATTGTGGAGGCCAGGTCATCTGTTGCAGCACTCCATCACTCTGCTTCTTGGTAAAATAGACCTTACACAGCCTGGAGGTGTGTTGGGTCATTGTCCTGTTGAAAAACAATTGATAGTCCCACTAAGCCCAAACCAGATGGGATGGCATATCGCTGCAGAATGCTGTGGTAGTCATGCTGGTTAAGTGTGCCTTGAATTTTACATAAATCACAGACAGTGTCACCAGCAAAGCACCCCCACACCATAACACCTCCTCCTCCATCCTTTATGGTGGGAAATACACATGATGTGGAGATCATCCGTTCACCCACACCGCGTCTCACAAAGACACGGCGGTTGGAACCAAAAATCTAAAATTTGGACTCCAGACCAAAGGACACATTTCCACTGGTCTAATGTCCATTGCTCGTGTTTCTTGGCTCAAGCAAGTCTCTTCTTCTTATTGGTGTCCTTTAGTAGTGGTTTCTTTGCAGCAATTCGACCATGAAGGCCTGAATCACACAGTCTCCTCTGAACAGTTGATGTTTTGATGTCTTCACTATTATTCTACAATGTAAGAAATAGTAACAATAAAGAAAAACCCTTGAATGAGTAGGTGTGTCCAAACTTTTGACTGGCAGTGTAGATGAATGGGGTTGTCAACTGAGCCAGACATTCACATTAAAATATTTTTTATCTTCCCTCTTTCTGAATTTTTAACATATGTATTTCCATTTCTGTCATATGAAATGCTGGCATGTGTGGTGACCATTAGACCGGTGTTTTCCCGTTACTTGCATTTTGGAACATTTGCGTGTATTACCATGTGCGCATTGCTGCGCTTATAAAGTGAAGAAATAATAGTTTATCAACATTTTAAGCTAAATGTTCTGATCTGTTCCATCAGTCTCATTGTGTTTATAGACTATGCAGGTGGAAAGGATGTCACGCTGCTCGCTTAGCGAGTACCACTTCCTCCCGATTCTACCCATACCTGGTGCGAACTCTGGACCTCTGTCTTGCTAGCACGTGTGACCACCCTCCTGAAGCATCTTACCAGTCGAAAAGCTAGCTATTCGCTGGCGCAAGTGGGGAAACTTTAGGCTGAGGAGTACGTTTCACACATCCCATTTGCTACACAGTCTATGCAGGCTATGCTGCAGCAAATGTACCGGTCACAGGAAAAAAGTTACCAGCTGATGAAATGATACATGCATTGTTCACTGCGCTTCAGTTTTTCCCGACGTGGGACCAATGATATGCTTTAGGAACACCCCTGGTGATTGGCTCATGATTTGCTAGTGTGATAGGAGGTCGCCAACACACTCCCGACATGCTCCGAATTTAATATACATATAAGTGATGGTACTTAACTCCTCAGAGTCGCCCAGGTATAAATTGACCCTTAGACTGCAGGTCCACTTGGCGTCAGTTCAAGTAGCCTATGTAGGCTACGTGCAGGCTACAGCGCGTCTCGTGAAAAATAACTGCTCATTTTGATGCAGCAGAAAAATTAACCGTGACGAAAGAGTGATCAAGTTAAGATCCGACATCTGTAGCTCTTTGAAGTTCATTTATTTGAAAACCCATAAAATGATATCTATTTCATAATAGGCCTAATTGAATGGCCTCTGCTTCATATAGCTGGTAGACTGTCGGGTCACGAGGAGAGATGTGGACTCTGCTTGTCCTGAAGGGCGCCCATACAATCAGGTTCTCAAAAGTTCTGGTCTTTGTTCACTCTGTTCTATAACAACCAGCACAAGACCCTGTGATTGGGGTGACCCAGTGTCTGTGTGGTGTGAGTGTGAGTGTGTGTGTGTGTGTGTGTGTGCGTGCGTGTGTCTGCGCGCGTGTGTGTGTGTGTGTTTGTTTGTTTGTTTGTTTGTTTGTGTGTGTGGAATAGTTGTATTATTAGTGGCCTGGTGGTGATCTGGTTGTTGGTTCTGCTCCAAGCACACTGACCCACTTCCTTTCTCCCTCATTCAGAGATGGACAGATAGTAGCGGAGATGAAATGAAGGAGAAAAACAACCTTGGCTCCCTGTCGCAGGCCCTTGTCTGGTTCGAATCCCCGAGCCGACTCGGAGAAAAGAAATCTGTCGATGTGCCCTTGAGCAAAGCACTTGCTCCTGTAAGTCTCTCTGGATAAGAGCATCTGCTAAAACTACTAAAATGTAAGAATTCAGTTTGAGTCGTCAGGCAATGATTGCAGAGCCTCCTGAAGTAATAATAATACATAATCATTTATTCAACTTTTATAGCGCTATTCAGTACGTAAATAATCTCAAAGCGGTTTAAAGTAACAAAAAAAGACAAGTAATTTAGAAAAACAACAACATCATTCATGAGATAGAAGGTCATGAGAGGGTGGAGAAAGTGATGGACAGCTAGCTGACTGGTATGGAGGGTTTGTGTGAGAGATGTGTTGTAGTTGTGAACTTGTGACAGAGGTTACATAAGAGGTAGAAATTAGGTCAAGACCCAGACTCCTGAAGACCATGGACCTGCAAGACCCATTACTTATGCAGATATTAAGAAAACAAAACAAAAATGTTTTACACACAGTGCACACTCTGCGGGGTCGGAAACAACCGGATGCATCTGGTTTTCAGGGGAAATAAAAAGAGAGCCTGTGATGCGACTTCCGCTTTTGGACGTTAACAAAGCGACACTCCAGTTTAACTCCTCCTCCACATTTACTGGATTGGTTCAACAGTGCAGAAGAGAACCTCCCCCAACATTGTTTTCTTCTCGTCAGGACCAGAAAAAAAGAAACACCGTTCAGGCTACGTTAGGTTACACACAGTGTACACAATGAGCTACAGCACTACATCACACCTGTTTTTAAAGAAATCTACTAATCTTCCGTCGTGACCTTGATTATTTGAATCAAGTTAGTGCTGGGCTGTAACAAAACCCTGCATCCACAGAGTGGAGGTTCCCTACCAGACAGGCTGTATGAGAAGCCCTGGAGTGTACAGAGTACAGCCCAACATCATCAGCCCTCTCACATGTGACTGTTCACATCACAACCCTGCACTGTTGCTCTGTCCACAGGGGTAAACAACAACTGCTCTTACACACACACACACACACACACACACACACACACACACACACACACACACACACACACACACACACACACACACGCACACACGCACACACACACGCGCGCACACACACCAGTGTTTGGGTGGCTTATCAACAACATGACTGAGGTCCTGTAGGGAATAGAGTGAGCACATCACCAGCGCTTCAACACTCAATAGCATCAATGATACCTTCTCATCCCAGGAGAGAGAAAGAGAGAGTATGAGAGTCTCCCCCTCTCTCGCTCTCATCTGTCCTCAACTCATGATACAGATCTATAAAGGCCATTCAGTTATTAGGCCGTAACAACAATAAGCCATCCTATATCATTACACTTCACAAGGTACAGCTTCATAGGCCTCCCTCCCACTGTGCTAGACAATTATGTAAAAGTAGGTTCGAATCGGCCCCAAGCAGTCCATTGGAATAGATGATCCGCAATGTGAACGTGAAAGGTTATCTCAGCCTCATTAGAAGTGGTGAAAGGAGTTCAACAATGTGATGATGTTGCGTCGGTCTGCCCTTATGCTTTACTCACAAACACACACAGACACACACACACCGTATGTTTTGACATGCTCCTTTTGTTTACAACCCGTTTCTCAGATGTCCCCATGTCATCCAGCCCTGTCACGTCACATGTTACTTTGTCAATGGACTCTTGGTGACACCCTTTGTGAAGTCCATTACCCCTATGTTATTCAACCTACACAACACTGATGACTTTACAGATGAGAGATGTCAGTCTGTCAGTCTGTCAGTTAATGAATCAGTCAGTTTGTCAATCTATCAATTAATCAATAATGTTTTATTTGTATAACGCTGTTTGTACACTGATACATTTGTCACATAGTTCTTAACAGAAACCCAGGCCTAAGCCCTCAGAGAGCAGAAAGTGCACCTACCAGACAGTGTTGTCAATCCTATGCCTGCTTTATTATGCATGACTGAGGCTCCAAGGGTTCAACTGTCACTAAACAGTTTTGAGCAATGAGCTCATAGAACGGTCGTTCGACGAAATGAGTCCCTTTTTTCGTCCCTTGGATATTTTAAGTAGAAATTGTACACCAATATTGGATTTTAAAAGCCTGTTGCAGTGAGGGAAAAAAGTATTTGATCCCCTGCTGATTTTGTACGTTTGCCCACTGACAAAGAAATGATCAGTTTATAATTTTAATGGTAGGTTTATTTGAACAGTGAGACAGAATAACAACAACAAAAATCCAGAAAAACGCATGTCAAAAATGTTATGAATTTATTTCCATTTTAATGAGGGAAATAAGTATTTGACTCCCTCTCAATCAGAAAGATTTCTGGCTCCCAGGTGTCTTTTATACAGGTAACGAGCTGAGATTAGGAGCACACTCTTAAAGGGAGTGCTCCTAATCTCAGTTTGTTACCTGTATAAAAGACACCTGTCCACAGAAGCAATCAATCAATCAGATTCCAAACTCTCCACCATGGCCAAGACCAACGAGCTCTCCAAGGATGTCAGGGACAAGATTGTAGACCTACACAAGGCTGGAATGGGCTACAAGACCATCGCCAAGCAGCTTGGTGAGAAGGTGACAACAGTTGGTGCGATTATTCGCAAATGGAAGAAACACAAAATAACTGTCAATCTCCCTCGGCCTGGGGCTCCATGCAAGATCTCACCCCGTGGAGTTGTAATGATCATGAGAACGGTGAGGAATCAGCCCAGAACTACACGGGAAGATCTTGTCAATGATCTCAAGGCAGCTGGGACCATAGTCACCAAGAAAACAATTGGTAACACACTACGCCGTGAAGGACTGAAATCCTGCAGCGCCCGCAAGGTCCCCCTGCTCAAGAAAGCACATATACAGGCCCGTCTGAAGTTTGCCAATGAACATCTGAATGATTCAGAGGAGAACTGAGTGAAAGTGTTGTGGTCAGATGAGACCAAAATCGAGCTCTTTGGCATCAACTCAACTCGCCGTGTTTGGAGGAGGAGGAATGCTGCCTATGACCCCAAGAACACCATCCCCACTGTCAAACATGGAGGTGGAAACATTATGCTTTGGGGGGGTTTTTCTGCTAAGGGGACAGGACAACTTCACCGCATCAAAGGGACAATGGACGGGGCCATGTACCGTCAAATCTTGGGTGAGAAACCTCCTTCCCTCAGCCAGGGCATTGAAAATGGGTCGTGGATGGGTATTCCAGCATGACAATGACCCAAAACACACGGCCAAGGCAACAAAGGAGTGGCTCAAGAAGAAGCACATTAAGGTCCTGGAGTGTCCTAGCCAGTCTCCAGACCTTAATCCCATAGAAAATCTGTGGAGTGTTACGGTTTCGGCCGAGCCTGCCTCTCTTCCTTGTTCGGGCAGGCTTCGGCGTTCGTTGTCTCCGGAATACTAGCTGCCACCGTTGTATGTTGCATGTTCGTTTGCTTTTGTCTGTTTGTTGTGACACCTGTTTCTCGTTTAGCGTAATTAGTGTCCTATAAGTTTCTTGTTGTGTTTGTCTAGTGTTGTGTGTTATTGTATTATTTGCTGTCGTTGTGTTGCTTGTTCGGTGCATTCTCGCTCGGTTGAGCTTCACTCCACTACGTTGGAGCATTTTCGCACATGTTTAGTGCGCCGTTATTTTGTCGCCTTCGTGCGTAATTTCGCCTTCGGGCAAGTGTGTTCATATTTTCCTTGTTGGAAATATTACTAAAGTCTTTTGGACTATACTTCGGTGTCCTGCGCTTGATTCCACCACTACACCCACCTACAGCACTCTTGACAGAATAATACACCTTTAAGAATGGAATCAGCAGGAGCCGCAGCAGCCCAGGCGACGCTGGAGGACAAGGTCCGGGAACAAAGTGACCAGATCCTGCAGATGGGGACCGCACTGCAGGAGGTGATCACCACCATCCGAGGCTGGGGGACGCCTCCACCGCCATCCTCCCTGCCAGCACCATCGGCCAGTCAGCCCATTCCCGCACCGGAACCCCGAGGAGTCCGACTCTCGCTCCCGAGGGCCTACGATGGGACCGCGGCCGGGTGTCAGGGATTCCTTCTCCAGGTGGAGCTGTACCTGGCCACCGTGCACCCGGCGCCCTCGGGACATGAGAGCGTGTCCGCCCTGATCTCCTGCCTTTCCGGGAAGGCGTTGGAATGGGCCAACGCGGAGTGGAGGAGGATCGACGCGGACACCATCACGTACGACGAGTTCTCCCGCCGCTTCAGGGCGGTGTTTGACCATCCCCCGGAGGGGAAAGCGGCGGGGGAGCGTCTGGTCTTCCTCCGGCAGGGGAGGAGGAGTGCCCAGGAGTTCGCCCTAGAATTCCGTACTCTAGCGGCAGATGCAGGGTGGAATGAGCGGGCTCTCGTCGATCACTACAGATGTAGTCTACGAGAGGACGTCCGTCGGGAGCTGGCCTGTAGGGACACCAGCCTCTCGTTCGACCAGTTGGTCGACATGTCCATCAGGCTGGATAACCTGCTAGCTACCCGCGGACGTCCCGAGGGGAGTCCGTCCATTTCACCCTCCAGCGCCTCCGAGCCGTGCCCCATGGAGCTCGGGGGCGCTGGCGCTAGAGAGAGGAGGGGTCGGCTTTCTAGGGGGTCTATCTCCTGCACCAACTGTGGTCGGGGAGGACACACCGCGGCTAGGTGCTGGGGATGGCCTCCTAGGGGAGAGGACGACAGGTCCCGCACTGGGGATTCCTTCCAGGTGAGTAGGCGCCCCACTCACCCAGAGCTCTCTGTTGCACATTTCTGTATACCTGTGAGTTTTCCACAGGTAGCACCTCATTCCCAGCATAAGGCGCTGGTAGATTCAGGCGCGGCTGGGAATTTTGTTGATAAGAAGTTTTGTTTAGCGTTAGGGATTCCCCTTCTTCCTGTTGATGTCCCTTTCCCCGTTCATGCCCTAGATAGCCGTCCGTTGGGTGCGGGCTTGATCAGGGAAGTCACTGCGCCACTTAGGATGTGTGCGCAGGGGGGTCATCAGGAGATGATTCAGCTATTTCTGATTGACTCGCCTGCGTATCCGGTGGTGCTGGGCATGCCCTGGTTGAGTACCCATAACCCATTTATTTCGTGGCAGGAGAGGGCTCTGATGGAGTGGTCTGCCCAGTGTGTGGGTCGATGTTTGGGCGTTTCCGTAGGGGCTACCTCGGTGGAGAGTCCAAACCAGGTGCCCGCATTGCACGTTCCCCCTGAGTATGGGGATTTGGCTATTGCGTTTAGTAAGTCGAGGGCGACGCAGTTGCCGCCCCATAGGCAGGGAGATTGTGCGATAGACCTCCACTCCCACGGAGCCATGTGTATCCTCTGTCTCAGGAGGAGAAGAAAGCTATGGAGACTTACATAGACGAATCTCTGAGACAAGGATACATACGGCCTTCCACTTCCCCTGCGTCCTCGAGTTTCTTTTTTGTGAAGAAAAAGGATGGTGGTTTACGCCCGTGCATCGATTATCGTGGTCTCAATCAGATCACGGTGAAGTACAGTTATCCACTCCCGCTGATTGCGACCATGACTGAGTCATTGCATGGGGCGCGTTTCTTCACTAAATTAGATCTCAGGAGCGCGTACAACTTGGTGCGCATCAGGGAGGGCGATGAATGGAAGACAGCCTTTAGTACCACCTCGGGCCATTACGAGTATCTTGTCATGCCATACGGGTTGATGAACGCTCCGTCAGTTTTCCAATCATTCGTGGATGAGATCTTCAGGGACATGCAGGGGCAGGGGGTGGTTGTGTACATAGATGACATTCTCGTGTACTCGCCTACCCGTGTCGAGCATGTGGCCCTGGTGCGCAGAGTGTTGCGGAGGCTGGTGGAGCACGACCTGTATGTTAAGGCAGAGAAGTGTCTGTTTTTCCAGGAGTCGGTCTCCTTTTTGGGGTATCAGTTGTCTGTGTCAGGGGTGAAGATGGAGGTAGACCGGGTGTCAGCCGTGCGTAATTGGCAAACACCAACCACTGTGAAGGAGGTGCAGCAGTTTTTGGGGTTTGCGAATTACTACCGGAGGTTTATCCGGGGTTTTGGACAGGTGGCAGCTCCCATCACGTCTCTTTTGAAGGGGGGTCCGGTGCGTCTGCAGTGGTCTGCCGAGGCGGACAGGGCGTTTGGGAGGCTGAAGGACCTGTTTACCTCGGCCCCGGTGCTGGCGCATCCGGATCCCTCTTTGCCATTTCAGGTAGAGGTGGACGCGTCTGAGGCCGGTATAGGAGCCGTGCTTTCACAACGGTCAGGCGCGCCACCTAAACTCCGCCCCTGTGCTTTTTATTCCAAGAAGCTCAGTCCGGCGGAGCGAAACTATGACGTAGGGGACAGGGAGCTGTTAGCCGTGGTACAGGCCCTAAAGGTGTGGAGGCACTGGCTTGAGGGGGCTCAACACCCTTTCCTCATTTTGACGGACCACCGTAACCTGGAGTACATCCGGGCAGCGAGGAGGCTGAACCCTCGCCAGGCGAGATGGAATATGTTTTTGACCCGGTTTACATTTAAGATCACGTACATCCCTGGGTCACAGAATGGTAAGGCAGATGCACTGTCTCGGCGGTATGACACGGAGGAGAGGTCCGTGGAGCCCACTCCCATCCTGCCGGAGTCGTGTCTGGTGGCACCGGTAGTGTGGGAGGTCGATGCTGAGCTCGAGCGGGCGTTACGCACCGACCCTAGTCCACCGCAATGCCCGGAGGGTCGGAAGTACGTTCCGCTCGAGGTTCGGGATCGATTGATCTATTGGGCTCACACGTCACCCTCCTCTGGACACCCTGGTATCGGCCGGACAGTGCACTGTCTTAGTGCCAAGTACTGGTGGCCCACGTTGGCAAGGGATGTGAGGGTTTATGTTTCCTCCTGCTCGGTGTGCGCCCAGTGTAAGGCGCCTAGACATCTGCCTAGGGGTAAGTTACTACCCCTGCCCGTTCCACAACGACCATGGTCTCACCTCTCGGTGGATTTCCTTACTGACCTTCCTCCTTCTCAGGGGAATACCACTATACTGGTCGTTGTGGACCGGTTTTCTAAGGCCTGTCGTTTGCTCCCCATGCCGGGCCTTCCTACCGCCCTGCAAACTGCCGAGGCACTATTCACCCATGTGTTCCGGCACTACGGGGTACCCGAGGATATTGTGTCTGATCGAGGTCCCCAATTTACCCCCAGGGTCTGGAGAGCCTTTATGGAGCGGTTGGGGGTCTCGGTGAGTCTCACCTCGGGTTACCACCCGGAGAGTAATGGGCAGGTGGAACGCGTGAACCAGGATGTGGGTAGGTTTCTTAGAACATACTGCCAGGACCTGCCAGAGGAGTGGGCAAGGTACGTTCCCTGGGCCGAGATGGCCCAGAATTCCCTACGCCATTCCTCCACTAACCTAACCCCTTTCCAATGTGTGTTAGGTTACCAGCCGGTTCTGGCACCTTGGCAGCAGAGCCAGATCGAGGCTCCTGCGGTGGATGAATGGGCACGGCGCTCGGAGGAGACATGGAACGCTGCACACGTCCACCTGCAGCGGGCCCTCCGACGTCATAAGGCGAGCGCCGATCTCCACCGCAGTGAGGGACCGGTGTACGCACCTGGTGATCGAGTCTGGCTCTCTACCAGAAACCTGCCCCTCCACCTGCCCTGTCGGAAACTGGGTCGGCGGTTTGTAGGGCCATTTAAAGTCCTGAGAAGGTTGAACGAGGTGTGTTACAAATTACAACTACCTGTTGAATATAAAAGTATTAACCCCTCGTTCCATGTGTCTCTTCTCAGGCCGGTGGTAGCTGGCCCACTCCAAGAAAGTGAGATCAGGGAGACTCCTCCGCCCCCATTGGACATCGAGGGGGCACCGGCGTACTCCGTGAAGTCCATCTTGGATTCGAGACGTCGGATGGGGGGTCTCCAATATCTAGTGGAGTGGGAGGGGTACGGTCCGGAGGAACGGTGCTGGGTGCCGAGGAGAGACATTTTGGACCCGTCTCTCCTGACGGAATTCCATCGTGGGCACCCGACGCACCCTGCTCCGCGTCCTCCTGGTCGTCCCCGAGGCCGGAGTCGGCGCACGTCTGGAGCCGCGCGTCAAGGGGGGGGTACTGTCACGGTTTCGGCCGAGGCTGCCTCTCTTCCTTGTTCGGGCAGGCTTCGGCGTTCGTTGTCTCCGGAATACTAGCTGCCACCGTTGTATGCTGCATGTTCGTTTGCTTTTGTCTGTTTGTTGTGACACCTGTTTCTCGTTTAGCGTAATTAGTGTCCTATAAGTTTCTCGTTGTGTTTGTCTAGTGTTGTGTGTTATTGTATTATTTGCTGTCGTTGTGTTGCTTGTTCGGTGCATTCTCGCTCGGTTGAGCTTCACTCCACTACGTTGGAGCATTTTCGCACATGTTTAGTGCGCCGTTATTTTGTCGCCTTCGTGCGTAATTTCGCCTTCGGGCAAGTGTGTTCATATTTTCCTTGTTGGAAATATTACTAAAGTCTTTTGGACTATACTTCGGTGTCCTGCGCTTGATTCCACCACTACACCCACCTACAGCACTCTTGACATGGAGGGAGCTGAATGTTCGAATTGCCAAACGTCAGGCTCGAAACCTTAATGACTTGGAGAAGATCTGCAAAGAGGAGTGGGACAAAATCCCTCCTGAGATGTGTGCAAACCTGGTGGCCAACTGCAAGAAACGTCTGACCTCTGTGATTGCCAACAAGGGTTTTGCCACCAAGTACTAAATCATGTTTTGCAGAGGGGTCAAATACTTATTTCCCTCATTAAAATGCAAATCAATTTATAACATTTTTGACATGCGTTTTTCTGGATTTTGTTGTTGTTATTGTCTCTCACTGTTCAAATAAACCTACCATTAAAATTATAGACTGATCATGTCTTTGTCAGTGGGCAAACGTACAAAATCAGCAGGGGATCAAATACCTTTTTCCCCTCACTGTATATTAAATGAAGTTCCCTTTAATATAGACCACATGGAAAATTCAATAAATCCGATTTTTGTATATGAATAGACTTGCTGAAGTGCCAAAATTCTGCATTTTGACATGTCCCTCTGTGCACTCTATGTGACTTCTCTGAAGATTTAAACCTACTTAACCCCAACATATCTACAAGTTTTCACCATCATTGTAAAGCCCTAGTTATTTTGATGCTTTGACAAAGTAATTTCTGAAAATGTTTATGTATTTCATGTGATTAGTGACTCATGTTAAAGCTGGAATCCTTAAAGGGATAATTCCGGAATTTTGGCAATGAGGCCCTTAATCTACGTCCACAGAGTCAGATGAACTTGTGGATACCATTTTTGTCTCAGCGTGCAGTTTGAAGGAAGTTGCTATCTAGTGTTTGCGCAATTGCTAACTAGTGTTAGCGCAATCACTGGAAGTCATTGCACTGACGTTAATTAGCACTGGCTCGCGAAACTACCTCTAACTGCTGTCATACTGGACACAGATACATTAACATGGTATCCATGATTTCATCTGACTCTGGGGAAGTAGATGAAGGGCCTCCTTGCCAAAGTCTCGAAGTATCCCTTTAATGGTGAAACTGTACAACAACAAATAAGTTACTGCAAACAACGAACACAGTTTTTTCCCCTCAGACATCATTACATATGCGATAAAGAGCACAATATGTACTGCAATTATTTTCTACCATGCTGCGCTACGTCCCTCAGTTGGGCAACAAAAACAACAGTGGTGGGGGGCAAAGAAAAGGCACAAGAAAAACCTGTTCCTCATTTTAAGGCCAACCCTGTTACGTGAAGTAAATTCTCGTTTTAATATCATGAAACTATTAATTTTTTAAAATTATTTTTTTAAAGAAACATTAAACATATAATAGTCAAATTGTGGTGTAAAAGCAGGTTAACTGGTACTACTCTTTTTGGCATATTTTCTGGTAGAAAACTGAGTGGGTCGAACATAACATGTCAACCCTGTTACCCATAGATAAAGTGGCTATAAATGTTTTACCATTAAAACATGTTTTGTGAATCTTGCAGTAGCTCTTTCCTGCAGTCAAATGACTAGTGGACTCATGGCTGGATTGTTATTAATATTTTTCATAATTTCATAATTAATAAACGTTTTCTTTTTTTTGAACAGCCAAAAATCTGGTGTTTCTATGTCAAACATTTTTTTCTTTCAGTCTTCTGTGATGTATATAAAGTGTAATTTTGGGATGCAAACTCAAAATGTTGTACATTTCAACTATATACAGTGGGGAGAACAAGTATTTGATACATTGCCAATTTTGCAGGTTTTCCTACTTACAAAGCATGTAGAGGTCTGTAATTTTTATCATAGGTACACTTCAACTGTGAGAGACGGAATCTAAAACAAAAATACAGAAAATCACATTGTATGATTTTTAAGTAATTAATTTGCATTTTATTGCATGACATAAGTATTTGATCACCTACCAACCAGTAAGAATTCCGGCTCTCACAGACCTGTTAGTTTTTCTTTAAGAAGCCCTCCTGTTCTCCACTCATTACCTGTATTAACTGCACCTGTTTGAACTCGTTACCTGTATAAAAGACACCTGTCCACACACTCAATCAAACAGACTCCAACCTCTCCACAATGGCCAAGACGAGAGAGCTGTGTAAGGACATCAGGGATAAAATTGTAGACCTGCACAAGGCTGGGATGGGCTACAGGACAATAGGCAAGCAGCTTGGTGAGAAGGCAACAACTGTTGGCGCATTTATTAGAAAATGGAAGAAGTTCAAGATGACGATCAATCACCCTCGGTCTGGGGCTCCATGCAAGATCTCACCTCGTGGGGCATCAATGATCATGAGGAAGGTGAGGGATCAGCCCAGAACTACATGGCAGGACCTGGTCAATGACCTGAAGAGAGCTGGGACCACAGTCTCAAAGAAAACCATTAGTAACACACTACGCCGTCATGGATTAAAATCCTGCAGCGCACGCAAGGTCCCCCTGCTCAAGCCAGCGCATGTCCAGGCCCGTCTGAAGTTTGCCAATGACCATCTGTATGATCCAGAGGAGGAATGGGAGAAGGTCATGTGGTCTTATGAGACAAAAATAGAGCTTTTTGGTCTAAACTCCACTCGCTGTGTTTGGAGGAAGAAGAAGGATGAGTACAACCCCAAGAACACCATCCCAACCGTGAAGCATGGAGATGGAAACATCATTCTTTGGGGATGCTTTTCTGCAAAGGGGACAGGACGACTGCACCATATTGAGGGGAGGATGGATGGGGCCATGTATCGCGAGATCTTGGCCAACAACCTCCTTCCCTCAGTAAGAGCATTGAAGATGGGTCGTGGCTGGGTCTTCAAGCATGACAACGACCCGAAACACACAGCCAGGGCAACTAAGGAGTGGCTCCGTAAGAAGCATCTCAAGGTCCTGGAGTGGCCCAGCCAGTCTCCAGACCTGAACCCAATAGAAAATCTTTGGAGGGAGCTGACAGTCCGTATTGCCCAGCGACAGCCCCGAAACCTGAAGGATCTGGAGAAGGTCTGTATGGAGGAGTGGGCCAAAATCCCTGCTGCAGTGTGTGCAAAACTGGTCAAGACCTACAGGAAACGTATGATTGCAAACAAATGTTTCTGTACCAAATATTAAGTTCTGCTTTTCTGATATATCAAATACTTATGTCATGCAATAAAATACAAATTAATTACTTAAAAATCATACAATGTGATTTTCTGGATTTTTGTTTTAGATTCCGTCTCTCACAGTTGAAGTGTACCTATGATAACAATTACAGACCTCTACATGCTTTGTAAGTAGGAAAACCTGCAAAATCGGCAGTGTATCAAATACTTGTTCTCCCCACTGTATCTGACATAGTATATTTACATTTTAGTCATTTAGCAGACGCTCTTATCCAGAGCGACATACAGTTAGTGAGTGCATACATTTTCATACTGGCCACCCGTGGGAAACGAACCCACAACCCTGGCGTTGCAAGCGCCATGCTCTACCAGCTGAGCTACACGGGGTTGTCACGATCGTCGAAAGGAGTAGACCAAGGCGCAGCGTGATAAGCGTACATTCTTATTTATTAAGTACACCACGAACAAAAACAATAAACGATACGTGAAGTCCAAGGTTAACAAACACAAACCTTACACGGAACAAGATCCCACAAAACACTGTGGAAAACAGGCTGCCTAAGTATGGTTCCCAATCAGAGACAACAAGCAACAGCTGACACTCGTTGCCTCTGATTGAGAACCACCCCGGCCAACACAGAAACACATGAGCTAGATAAAGAACCTAGAACACAAACACATAGAAACTACACACCCTGGCTCAACATAACAGAGTCCCAGAGCCAGGGCGTGACAGGGGTCTTCTTTTTTTAAGCCCATAACCATGTGTGTGAGGTGTATATTTTGGTTTCAAAGTAGATTTGTTTAAGACTACCAAGAAACACTCAGTCTGACCCTGATTTAGCTCACTGCAGTAAAAGGTTAAATTGCCCCTCTCCATTGCACACAAGTAGCTTCCATTTCCCCTGTCACAAGGGGATTTATGGCTGATTTAAGATAAAATCATCAATCCTGTTACAGTCCACCCCGTTACTTTATTTGGCACTTACTATAGTAATTTTTCTTATTTAACTTCTTGAGATGGGAAAACATGTTTTTTATTAAAGTTGAACATGTGCTCCTCATGACAGAATATTAAAATTATGTTATGTTAAAAAAACCTACACTACCCAAAAGGGACTCATTTCTTGGAACGACCTGGAAGTTCAATTATAAAGTTCATTATCATGCATCACACTTTCACCATGGTGTCACTCACTCACTCACTCTAACCTTTCAGAAATGAAAAGTTGTCATGATGACACCAGCTGACAAATCTTACCAGACTAGAACTTCCACCTCTGTCTTTTATGTATGATTCGATTAATCACTCCAGGAATGCCCAAGCTACCTATAGGGTATGCCCCCAAAACAAAACAAAACCAGTTTGCTAATTCTACCTCAACACATTGACTGCACATACATAGATAACAATCATAAGAAATTCCATGAACACAAAAAGTTCACGTTATTCATGAATGATATCAGACTAGCTATCCCCCCATGCAAGACGGAATAAGCTTCATGTACAGTGAGGGAAAAAAGTATTTGATCTCCTGCTGATTTTGTACGTTTGCCCACTGACAAAGAAATGATCAGTCTATAATTTCAATGGTAGGTTTATTTGAACAGTGAGAGACAGAATAACAACAAAAAAATCCATAAAACGCATGTCAAAAATGTTATAAATTGATTTGCATTTTAATGAGGGAAATAAGTATTTGACCCCCTCTCAATCATAAAGATTTCTGGCTCCCAGGTGACTTTTATACAGATAACGAGCTGAGATTAGGAGCACAATCTTAAAGGGAGTGCTCCTAATCTCAGTTTGTTACCTGTATAAAAGACACCTGTCCACAGAAGCAATCAATCAATCAGATTCCAAACTCCCCACCATGGCCAAGACCAAAGAGCTCTCCAAGGATGTCAGGGACAAGATTGTAGACCTACACAAGGCTGGAATGGGCTACAAGACCATCGCCAAGCAGCTTGGTGAGAAGGTGACAACAGTTGGTGCGATTATTCGCAAATAGAAGAAACGCAAAATAACTGTCAATCTCCCTCTGCCTTGGGATCCATGCAAGATCTCACCTCGTGGAGTTGCAATGATCATGAGAATGGTGAGGAATCAGCCCAGAACTACACAGAGGATCTTGTCAATTATCTCAAGGCAGCTGGGACCATAGTCACCAAGAAAACAATTGGTAACACACTACGCCATGAAGGACTGAAATCCTGCAGCGGCTGCAAGGTCCCCCTGCTCAAGAAAGCACATATACAGGCCCGTCTGAAGTTTGCCAATGAACATCTGAATGATTCAGAGGAGAACTGGGTGAAAGTGTTGTGGTCAGATGAGACCAACATCGAGTTATTTGGCATCAACTCAACTCGCCGTGTTTGGAGGAGGAGGAATGCTGCCTATGACCCCAAGAACACCATCCCCACCATCAAACATGGAGGTGGAAACATTATGTTTTGGGGGTGTTTTTCTGCTAAGGGGACAGGACAACTTCACCGCATCAAAGGGACGATGGAAGGGGCCATGTACCGTTAAATCTTGGGTGAGAACCTCCTTCCCTCAGCCAGGGCATTGAAAATGGGTCGTGGATGGGTATTCCAGCATGACAATGACCCAAAACACACGGCCAAGGCAACAAAGGAGTGGCTCAAGAAGAAGCACATTAAGGTCCTGGAGTGGCCTAGCCAGTCTCCAGACCTTAATCCCATAGAAAATCTGTGGAGGGAGCTGAAGGTTCGAGTTGCCAAACGTCAGCCTCGAAACCTTAATGACTTGGAGAAGATCTGCAAAGAGGAGCGGGACAAAATCCCTCCTGAAATGTGTGCAAACCTGGTGGCCAACTACAAGAAACGTCTGACCTCTGTGATTGCCAACAAGGGTTTTGCCACCAAGTACTAAGTCATGTTTTGCAGAGGGGTCAAATACTTATTTCCCTCATTAAAATGCAAATCAATTTATAACATTTTTGACATGCATTTTTCTGGATTTTTTTGTTGTTATTCTGTCTCTCACTGTTTTAATTGGGAGCAGATAATTGATAAGATACTACAATGTTTGGCCTTCTGAATAGGTCGGAATTCGGCTGAACAGAATACAGGCCTACGTGAACTGCTTGATTCATTCCGTGATTGTGAAAGAGCGAACCCCCATCTATCTACCTACCTTGACACTGTTGTGACTGGTCTGGGTCTTGGCCTCGATGCAGATGTGTCCCTGGCTGTTCTCTCTTCTCTCTCGTTGAGAGTTGGTTCGGGAGTGCCTGCTCTGGTAGGTGATTACCGAGGGGATTGTGTCGGCCGCGTCCGTCTTGATGAACAGCCCACGGAGGGTGGCCGCCGTGCCCTGCGAGATGGTTGTGGCTTGGTGCGGAGAGTTGGACTCGTCCGAGTCTCGGCAGTAGATCACGCCGCTCTGGGAGACGTGGATGCTGGGAGCGCAGCCCATGCCTCACCGCTCATCCGGTGCCAGATCTCAGATGACAGTAAACAGCGCTCTCTCAGAGTTATCACTCTCCCCGATGTCTGGCGCTGCGGCCGCAGTTCTCTCTGAGCATCGGCTGCTCCTGGTTGTCTCTCCCCCCACTGGCGGGTTGAACACATCAAGGGGAGAACGAAAGGTCCTTCATCTCTCTAGTATCGCCGCTGAGCTCTCCGCTCTGTTAATTCATGCTTGCGCTCGGCTACTCGATTCGTTATGTGGAGCTCAATGTGATTTCCTCTGTGATCTGTCCTGCTGCTGCTGCGTTCACATTCAGGCCGTCCAGTGAGAAAATAGCATCATTTACGTTATTATAGACTACAGCATATAGGCGTTATGTAATTCCATCATGGTTCGCAATAATGTCGATTACTGAAATTATCTTCTCTAGCCTATAGGCTATAGCCCAGCCTGCAAACGTAACCATCTGTAACCACCAGGCTATCCTTATATTATGTCAACAAAGACGCTCCTCTTCTCATCCTATCCTAATCATATTGGATTGGATGAAAAACACGCGCATGAAATAGTTGGATCACACTTGCCCATTTCATCACTATCTGGCCATCGCATTTTGTTGGCTGAGGTCTCTCTCTTCTCTCTCTCTCTCCAATTCAATTAAAATAGCTTTATTGGCAAGGGAAACATGTGTTTACATTGCCAAAGCAAGTGAAATAGATAATAAAAAATAAAAAATGTACAGTAAACATTACACTCACAAAAGTTCCAAAGGAATAGAGACACTTCAAATGTCATATTATGGCTATATACAGTGTTGTAACGATGTGCAAATAATTAAAGTGCAAAAGGGAAAATAATTGTTGTATAGGCTGCTGTGCTGTCATCCTCTCCAGGGCGAATCATCACAGCTGGTCACCACTGGTCAGCAATTTGAAATCTGGGACAATATCCATAGGTGTCAAGTAGAGACCTCTGACAAATCTTAAAGTGGGTATCACATGCACTTATCTGTCAGTGTGTCTCTAGGCTATCAATTATTGTCTATTTCACCTGCCACTGCAATCATAAACATACACAAACACAGAAAATAACAAAAGAGACAAATAATTTGATTTTAAAAAACTGTGTAAGAGAGAGAGAGAGTACATGTGAGAGAGATCGTGTGTGTGTTTCATATGATAAATCCACAATAACATCTCCAGGCAGCAGCTGACCTTTTACACATATCTTGGACCAGCTTACCTAAGTATCCTACCCTGAACCATTTACAGGAAAAATAAAATGAAAGATACCCTTAGATTAGTGTCTAAGGCTAATACCTATACAAATAACCAAAAAAGCAATAAACCTGTCCTAACCCATTCAAATTGGATGACATTTGGTCCAAAAGCTGTGAAATGTTCTTGGCGGACAGAGAGCATGTATTCAACATCAAATGAATTACATGAAAAGAAAACGCATCACTTCAGAGACACTAAGCAGTCTGAACTTCAGACTGCTTAGAGTGTACATAGCACGCAAACATGCATGCACACAGTGGTGGAAAAAGTACCCAATTGTCATACCTGAGTAAAATTAAAAATACCTTAATTGAAAATGACTCAAGTAAAAGTGAAAGTCACCCAGTAAAATACATACATGAGTAAAAGTTGAAAGTATTTGGTTTTAAATATACTTAAGAATCAAAAGTAAATGTAATTGCTAAAATATACTTAAGTATAAAAAGTAAAAGTATAAATCATTTCACATTCCATATATTAAGCAAACCAGACTGCACGATTTTCTTGTTTTTAAAATGTATGGAGAGCCAGGGGCACACTCCAACACTATAATTTACAAACAAAGCATTTGTGTTTAGTGAGTCCGCCAGATCAGAGGCAGTAGGAATGACCAGGAATGTTCTCTTGAAAAGTGTGTGATTTTGAAAATGTTTCTGTCCTGCTAAGCATTCGAATTGTAACGAGTAGGCTACTTTTGGGTGTCAGGGAAAAAATATGGGGTAAAAATTACATTATTTTCTTTAGGAATTAATGTAGTGGAGTAAAAGTAGTCAAATATATAAATAGTAAAGTACAGATACTCTAAAAACTACTTAAGTAGTAATTTAAAGTATTTTTACTTAAGTACTTTACACCACTGCATGTACACATGCATGCACGCACACAAACACGTGTCACACGTCGCGTCGCACATACTCACATGTAGGTAGATTATAGGAGCAAAACAGAGAAATTGTGAAGTGATGTGTAAATCAAGGTCCATAATGTAGTTGATCTGGTATCTTGATTCTATTGGTGCAAACCAAGAATATAAACCGTTTTTCCATAACAACCAATAGACATCCAAGGCTAGTATGATTTACATTCTTTCTGTCCTATAGGTTGTGGCTTCCCTCAGTGTGGCTCCCACACACCATCATGCACAGTGGCAGAGTAGATACACTCTCTCACCATGGCAACAGGTGTTTACATTATATCTCCCATAGAGTATGACACATCAGTGACATGTACGAAAGCCCAGTGTAGCTCAGTTGGTAGAGCATGGCGCTTGCAACGCCAGGGTTGTGGGTTCGATTCCCACGGGGGGCCAGTATGAAAAATGTATGCACTCACTAACTGTAAGTCGCTCTGGATAAAAGCGTCTGCTAAAATGACTAAAATGTGAAATGAAAGAGGAAAGTATGACGGTCTAGTCAAATCGTATTGGTCACATGCGCCAAATACAACAGGTGTAGACGTTACCGTGAAATGCTTACTTACAAACCCATTCCCAACAATGCAGTTAAAAAGTAAGACAAATATTTGCTAAATAAAAAAGGAAATAGTAACACAATAAAATAAGAATAACGAGACCATATACACTATATATACAAAGGTATGTGGACACCCCTTCAAATGTATGGATTTGGCTATTTCAGGCACACCCGTTGCTGATAGGTGTATAAAACCGAGCACACAGCCATGCAATCTCCATAGACAAACATTAGCAGTAGAATGGCCTTACTGAAGAACTCAGTGACTTTCAACGTGGCACCGTCATAGGATGGCACCTTTCCAACAAGTCAGTTTGTCACATTTCTGCCCTGCTAGAGCTGCCCCGGTCAACTGTAAGTGCTGTTATTGTGAAGTGGAAACGTCTAGGAGCAACAACGACTGGCCTGCACAGAGCCCTGACCTCAACCCCATCTAACACCTTTGGGATGAATTGGAACGCCAACTGCGAGCCAGGCCTAATCGCCCAACATTAGTGTCCAACCTCACTAATGCTCTTGTGGCTGAATGGAAGCAAGTCCCTGCAACAATGTTCCAACATCTAGTGGAAAGCCTTCCCAGAAGAGTGGCTGTATTAGCAGCAAAGGGGGGACCAACTCCATATTAATGCCCATGATTTTGGAATGAGATGTTCGATGAGCAGGTGTCCACATACTTTTGGTCATGTAGTGTACAAGGAGTACCAGTACCGAGTCAATGTGCAGAGGTACAAGGTAGTTGAGGTAATTGAGGTAAGACAGCATGTACATGTAGGTATGGGTAAAAGTGACTAGGCAATCAGGATATATAATAAACAGAGTAGCAGCAGCGCATGTGAAGAGAGTGAAAGTGTGTCTGTGTGAGTGTATGTGTGGCGTCAATATGCATGTGTGTGTGAGCGTATGTAGTGTGTGTATCTGTGTGTGTTGGAGTGTCAGTGTAGTATGTGTGAGTGTGTGGGTAGTCTAGTGAGTGTGCATAGAGCCAGTGCAAGAGAGTCAGTGCAAAACAATTAAGATAAACAAATATATAATAAAGAGGATCAATATAAATTGTTTGGGCAGCCATTTGATTAACTGTTCAGCAGTCTTATGTCTTGTGGGTAGAAGCTGTTCAGGAGCCTTTTGGTCACAGACTTGACACTCCTGTACCACTTGGGTGGCTGGAGTCTTTGACCATTTTTACAGCCTTCCTCTGACACCACCTGGTATAGAGGTCCTGGATGGCAGGGAGCTTGGCCCCAGTGATGTACTGGGCCTTACGCAGTACTCTCTGTAGCGCATTGCGGTCGGATGCCGAGCAGTTGCCATACCAAGTGGTGATGCAGCCAGTCAAGATGCTCTCAATGGTGCAGCTTTATAACTTTTTGAGGATCTGAGGGCCCATGCCAAATCTTTTCAGCCTCCTTAGTGGGAAGAGGCGTTGTCGTGCCCTCTTCACAACTGTGTTTTTGTGTTTGGACCATGATAGGTCCTTAGTGATGTGGACACCAAGGAACTTGAAGCTCCCGTCCCGCTCCACTACAGCCCCGTCGATGTAAATGGGAGCATGAACAACAGCGGTACAGTTATACTTGCTACTGTAATGAAACTGTCACTGTACTGATAAATGCAACAACTTGCGACTGTCTTGTCAGTCTGTGCACTAAGCCGGATGCAATGGAATTCACTTCATATGTATTTACTGTATTCTAGTACACACCTTTTCTTTTTATATACTGTCCATAATGTCTATACACACCATCATATACAAATACATGTATATTCCGGACTCTGACATTGCACATTCTAATATTTCTTAATGCCTTTATATATATATAAAAGAAATATGGGTTTTGCGTGTTTTTTTATTGTTAGGTATTACTGCACTGTTGGAGCTTGGAACATAAGCATTTCGCTACACCCGCAATAACATCTGCAAAATATGTGTACGCGACCAATAAAATTTGATTTTAATTTGGACTACTGGAAAGCTGTTGGAAACCTAAACAGAATTTGCACTGTGAGCTCCTGGAAACACACTCCATAAATCCAATCATTAATTCATTGAGGAGGAAGTGTTGGGGAATCTAAGCTATCTATATGTGTGTGTGTATAGGTGAATACAGAATAGCCTGCACCTTTAAAGTCCAAAGGTCACATTTGATATTTATTACTTACTTGACTTGTTTGGTTTTGTACACATGATTAGTGTTCTGGGACTTGAGTCGTTGAAAAAAACTCTGGATGTTTTTGAGCCATGAAGTGCCTATTGCCTGGCAACTAGCTTAGACATACTATAAATCAAACAGTACCAAGGACAAAACAATCAAATTCTTGGCACAGTGGGGAAACGCTGGACACTGCATGATTCCTTTAATCTGATTTGAACCAAATAGTGTCCTATGATCTGATTATATCCAGGTTATAAAGTGTAACAGTGGGGTTACATCCACACATTAAGACCTTCAAATGTGTCCTTATTTTTAATACAACCATATAACCTGGAAGGAACATACAGTTTCTATTGCTAGACTCATTCACATTTCAGTAGGTTCACCTTACTTACTCAGAATGCTGCCCCCTGCCGGCAAGATTACCTCTCTGCACCAATAATTATGGTTCAGCACATACAGTTTAGTCATTTAGCAGATGTTCTTATCCAGAGCGATTTACAGGAGCAATCATGGTAAACTGCCATGCTCACATAGACAGATTTTCACCTAGTCGGCTCGGGGATTCAAAAAAGCAACCTTACGGTTACTGGCCCAACGCTCTAGGCTACCTGCTACCTGCTACCTATAGTAACATATATAACCTTACATAATAAAAATAGAACACATTAAAATTCAGCAAAGTTGCTTATCAAGGGCCATTCATGGTAGACCTCTATAAAATTCCATAGCCTACTTGATGGGTTTAAGTTAAATGAGAGAATAAAAATAACCTAATCAGGTTGGCCTGCACCTCTATCCATAAATGCATTTTCCATGAACGTTTTCTGGATTACAACTCGAGTGCAAGAGAGAGACCATGTTTTCTCTTCATCAGTATTAACGGTTTACAGTTGCCTTACCTTTTGCGGTCCATTGAACAATTCACTTTCTTCTGTCGAAGTCCGACTCATGTCTTGAACCAGGGTTAGGTCCTTTACGAGTGGTAAAACGTTGGGATGAATAATTCCTGTCTACAAACGCGAGAAGCTGCATCCGCGGTTCTCGGTCGTTCTGTCCATCGAGTTGAGGGATGGATGGCGGAGGACCCGAGAAATTGGCGATCTTTTAAAAACGGTTATAACTTCAGAGGAACTTTTTCGGCTCCGCTTCAGCCGGGCAACAGGAGTCCATCCGTGCAGTCCTAGTGCCGGCGTTTCTCACGTGGGTACTTGTTATGGCCATGGAAAAGTGCATGTACAGGTAACTAACGTTTTTATTGAAATGAAATACCGGCCTACAACAATGACATCTCTTGTACTGAAGACCAAATCAAAGCAACATTTCTTAGGCATGATTGTATAGCTGATAGATTCCGCTGGCATCCCACAAACAAACAGTTGCTTTATGCATCTTAATTCTTTTTACAATTTAAAATAAAATACAGTGCAGAATTTCGATGAATCCAATTCTGCTTCCTCCTAACCACACACCTTTAGGGTTGACACTGCACAGTTCTAAAAAGGACTGCACAGTTATAAAATAACTGGAAAGATGGAGATATCCTACTTTAGTGCAAGTTGGAATAACATCTAAGTGAGTACCAGCACCATTCTCATTCCACTCCATCCTCATTCCAAGAAGTGGATTCAGTCAGTAAATATATTGGAACTAGGCCACTCTGTGTGTCTGTGACCAGTCAACTACTCACTTCTCCATGGTGGATTGGGCGACCGGCCTTTCTGAGATACAGACTAGAACTGTTGAGAAACATTGGCCTAGGATGTCACTCAGTCACTTCTCCTTTAACCCAAGGTTTGGGCACTGGGCCCTGCTCCTTCTTGACTGTGGGTGTGTCTGGCTGGCAGGTGTCATTAAACCTCTCCCTGGCCTTCTCCCAGTTCCTCTGGGTCTTGGTCCTGCTCAGAGACCCAGCCTCGTCCACCGACACAGCAACTCCCGCCCCAAGACCTGACTGAGACTTCCGGATCTTCAGCTGGATCTATGGGAAAACCGGAATGGTGGGGAAAATCTGATCAGATGTGTGAACATAGTGGGAAAGAACTGGGATGAAACCACTAAAATGAAGTGGAGGATATTTGTTTGAGGTTTGGTCAATTTAAAATATAGCCATTTAGTTAAATAGGACAAATCTAATCTCTGAAAACAGGGAAATCCCAATAGAAAGGGAAAATGTTAAGATTACCGGGTCTTTCATTCCGGCTCCATCTTTGCCCAGGCCTTCTCCTTTCTTCCAACCCATCTTCTCCAGCATCTTCCTTCCCTTGTTGACTTCACTGATCTCACTGTACCAGGAGAGAAACAGGGGAAACAAGTGCACATTGCAACGACTCAGAGTCAACCTCAGACCAGGATGTGGTAACTACTAGTTATTTCTACTTACATGCACATTTGTGCACACACACTTGCATCAACTGAACCAATCAGATTGCTACGTACACGTGAACGGAGGCGGGTGCGTCGTCACGTTGGAAGGCTCCCTCGCTGCCCACGGTCTGACGACGAGACTCGGCCCTGTCAACATACCTGGGGTTCTTCAGGGCTTTGGTCTCCTCATACTCAGCGCTCTGTTGGGACAGAGGGAGACACTTCCTCAACACAGTTATATACTTAAGCAATAAGGTACGAGGGGGTGTGGTATATGACCAATATACCACGGCTAAGGGCTGTTCTTATGCACGACACAACGCGGAGTGCCTGGATACAGCCCTTAGCCGTGGTATATTGGCCATTTACTACAAACCCCCGAGGTGCCTTATTGCTATTATAAACTGGTTACCAACGTAATGTTTTGTCATACCCGTGGTATACGGTCTTATATACCACGGCTGTCAGCCAATCAGCATTCAGGGCTCGAACCACCCAGTTTATAAATAGTAATATCATATTAACTGCTCTGTTAGCGACAAGCAAATAAGGTTAATAAGCTATGGGACTGCTCAGTCTCTAGCAACGTACGTCAACAAGATATGAGATGAGCAAAAACAGAACAGTTTAATAACTTTGTACTTTATACACAGAGAAGGTAGGCCAGGATCTGATTGGCAAGGACAATTTCAACAAAGGATTACCAATGGGAATTATTCATCACTGATTAACATAACAGCAGAAGGGGACAACAGATGAAGTTGTAGTGGTGGTGGATGAACCAGTCACTTACCTTCAGGCCATATTTGACCTTCATCTGTTTCAGTTCTTTCTGTCTGAGCAGCTCCTTGTCCTCTTTGGTTGGAGCTGGACCTGAGGAACAACACACCTGGAAAGTTATAAACAGGGCTGTAGCATTAGTTACACTAATAATCATGCTGTGTGTGGCATGGGTAGCTAGGTGTGTGAGCATTGCATTAGTCTTACACAGACAACATACAGAGATGGATGCAACACATTTGTTTACGCAAATTCATCAGGTGTGTTCTGTACCTGTCTGTACCGGCTGGTTTCTCTGGTGTTTGCCGAGGTGAGCCATGACCTGTCCAGGTTCACAGCCGTCACAGGTGTCTGTCCCTGAGTGGATGTGGAAGGACAGAACCGTCTCTCCCATCTTCACCTCATCCCCATGGGTCAGAGGGCAAGGGTCACACTTAGCTTTGGGCTGAGGGCAGTGAAATCAATACTGTTACTACCTCACTTTCCAACCAAGGTGTGTGTGTGTGTTTGTGTCTGACCCACCTGTAGGATTCGGTTGCCATTGAGGACAGTTCCGTTCTGGCTCCCCTGGTCCACTAGCATGTAGCACTGTTGGTCCTGGTCAAAGTACACCTCTGCATGAAACTGGGATAAAAAGAAATATATATATATATTTACAGTGAGGGAAAAAATAATTTGATCCCCTGCTGATTTTGTACGTTTGCCCACTGACAAAGAAATTATCAGTCTATAATTTTAATGGTAGGTTTATTTGAACAGTGAGAGACAGAATAACAACAAAAATATCCAGAGAAACGCATGTCAAAAATGTTATAAATTGATTTGCATTTTAATGAGGGAAATAAGTATTTGACCCCTCTCAATCAATCAGAAAGATTTCTGGCTCCCAGGTGTCTTTTATACAGGTAACGAGCTGAGATTAGGAGCACACTCTTAAAAGGGAGTGCTCCTAATCTCAGTTTGTTTCCTGTATAAAAGACACCTGTCCACAGAAGCAATCAATCAATCAGATTCCAAACTCTACACCATGGCCAAGACCAAAGAGCTCTCCAAGGATGTCAGCGACAAGATTGTAGACCTACACAAGGCTGGAATGGGCTACAAGACCATTGCCAAGCAGCTTGGTGAGAAGGTGACAACAGTTGGTGCGATTATTCGCAAATGGAAGAAACACAAAATAACTGTCAATCTCCCTCGGCCTGGGGCTCCATGCAAGATCTCACCTCGTGGAGTTGCAATGATCATGAGAACGGTGAGGAATCAGCCCAGAACTACACGGAGGATCTTGTCAATGATCTCAAGGCAGCTGGGACCATAGTCACCAAGAAAACAATTGGTAACACACTACGCCGTGAAGGACTGAAATCCTGCAGCGCCCGCAAGGTCCCCCTGCTCAAGAAAGCACATATACAGGCCCGTCTGAAGTTTGCCAATGAACATCTGAATGATTCAGAGGAGAACTGGGTGAAAGTGTTGTGGTCAGATGAGACCAAAATGGAGCTCTTTGGCATCAACTCAACTCGCCGTGTTTGGAGGAGGAGGAATGCTGCCTATGACCCCAAGAACACCATCCCCACCGTCAAACATGGAGATGGAAATATTATGCTTTGGGGGTGATTTTCTGCTAAGGGGACAGGACAACTTCACCGCATCAAAGGGACAATGGACGGGGCCATGTACCGTCAAATCTTGGGTGAGAACCTCCTTCCCTCAGCCAGGGCATTGAAAATGGGTCGTGGATGGCTATTCCAGCATTACAATGACCCAAAACACACGGCCAAGGCAACAAAGGAGTGGCTCAAGAAGAAGCACATTAAGGTCCTGGAGTGGCCTAGCCAGTCTCCAGACCTTAATCCCATAGAAAATCTGTGGAGGGAGCTGAAGGTTCGATTTGCCAAACGTCAGCCTCGAAACCTTAATGACTTGGAGAATATCTGCAAAGAGGAGTGGGACAAAATCCCTCCTGAGATGTGTGCAAACCTGGTGGCCAACTACAAGAAACGTCTGATCTCTGTGATTGCCAACAAGGGTTTTGCCACCAAGTACTAAGTCATGTTTTGCAGAGGGGTCAAATACTTATTTCCCTCATTAAAATGCAAATCAATTTATAACATTTTTGACATGCGTTTTTCTGGATTTTTTTGTTGTTATTCTGTCTCTCACTGTTCAAATAAACCTACCATTAAAATTATAGACTGATCATTTCTTTGTCAGTGGGCAAACGTACAAAATCAGCAGGGGATCAAATACTTTTTTCCCCCTCACTGTGTGTGTGTATATATATTTTTGCACTTTTCGCACCAAAGTACGTTCATCTCTAGGAGACAGAACGCGTCTCCTTCCTGAGCGGTATGATGGCTGCGTGGTCCCATGGTGTTTATACTTGCATACTATTGTTTGTACAGATGAACGTGGCAGCTTCAGGCATTTGGAAACTTCTCCCAAGGATGAACCAGACTTGTGGAGGTCTACCATTTTTTTTCTGAGGTCTTAGCTTATTTATTTTGATTTTCCCATGATGTCAAGCAAAGAGGCACTGAGTTTGAAGGTAGGCCTTGAAATACATCCACAGGTACACCTCCAATTGACTCAAATGATGTCAATTAGCCTATCAGAAGCTTCTAAAGCCATGACATCATTTTCTGGAATTTTCCACGATGTTTAAAGACAGTCAACTTAGTGTATGTAAACTTCTGACCCACTGGAATTGTGATACAGTGAATGATAAGTGAAATAATCTGTCTGTAAACAATTGTTGGAAAAATTACTTGTGTCGTGCACAAAGTAGATGTCCTAACCAACTTGCCAAAACTATAGTTTGTTAACAAGACATTTGTGGAGTGGTTGAAAAACAACTTTTAATGACTCCAACCTATGTGTATGTAAACTTCCGACTTCGTTCGTATACATACATACATACATACATACATACATACATACATACATACATACATACATACATCCATACATCCATACATCCATACATACATCCATACATCCATACATCCATACATACATACATACATACAATTCACATCTAATTTGAAGCCCGGCAGATTTCCTGTAATGCATGTAGCAGAATCAAGCAAATGAATGAAATATGTTGCCATACCTTACTGACTCCCATTTCAGATATTCTGATGGCATGGTTCATTTCCTTTTCCCTGAAAATATAGAATTATGTTAAAACAGTACTTCAAAATGCCAGAGGTAGTTCCAACTTCAATTTCAGAAGTGTTGATCTGAGCTCTCATCTCCCCCTTGTGATTAAATCGATGAACTGACCACTCAATCAAAAGAATTGGGAGAATCCTAACTGGTTTTGCTTTCCTCTTCTCCGTCCTCGCCTCTTTTTGAAAAAGGTCAAAGGTAACTCTGAAAAAAATGAGACTCCTTCTCCACTCGTGTTTCATCAGGCAAATGACGTTTACAGGGGTGGAATCTCAAAATAAATGTGTAAAGTGAAAAAAACTAATTTAGCTAGTTGTGCAACACATTTTATAGCTAAAAGGATAATCGTTTTTAAATGTGTGCATGCTTTTGTCCCTTGAGAAAACAGCTGATTCAAAGCAGGTGTGACGTATTTTAAAACACAATCCTCTGTTGAAGTAGGAAATCGAGGAGGGGATCAGACTCCTTCGCTCGCCTACTAACGAATGGATACTCTCCTCGACCACTTATCAATTTCCGGGTCAAGGACGAGAGATGAGTCGAGGAGAGAACATACTTTTCCCAATTGAGAATCTCCCAGAGACTGTAGTGCTGTACTCACCTGCCAATGGTGGCTGGAGAGTCAGCCGTGATGATGAAGAGTGTTCCTGTCTGTAACACAGGAGATCTGACCACTGTCACCCTCACACAGGGCGGCCACACCTCCTCAGCTACTGGGGACAGAACACACACACAGTATCACATACGCTGCCATGACAATTATACTGAGCGAGACTTTAACTACAGGAAACATTGAGGAAGACAGATGAACAAATATCAGGTGGTGTTAGACTTAACTCAAAGTGCATTGTTTCATTCTGCCGTCACCTCTAAAGAAACCCAAGTGAAAAGTGCATAGAACGCTATACAGTAAGAAAAAGTTGACAGATTGAATAACTAGAAACGGTGTCCCTCCTCTCCTCTCACCTTCCTGACACTCCATCTCTGACTCTGAGCTGTCTTTGGTGGGAGGGGGGGAAGAGGAGGAAGAGGTAGACTTCCATTCTCCCTCTGACTCTGTGATCTCCCCCTCTTCAGGCTCGCTGTGCCCACGCAAGCCATCCCTCCACGACGCAGCTGCCTTCTTCTTGCTGCTGCGTTTGTCTGACTTAGCCTTCTTCCTCCTCGAGCTGCTCGCATCATCAGAGCGCGACCAGTCTTTCCTCTTCTTCCTCTTTAGCGAGCGTTCGGCGCTCTTCGCCCGGCGAGTTTTTGAAGAGCTTTTCTTCTGTGGAGGAGCGTCTGGAGTGACAGAGCGCCCCCTCTGCCTGCGCGAGGCCACGCCCCTCTTGGGGATTCGCCGCTCCATCCACTCCTCAAGCTCCAGCTCCTTTACAAGGCCCTGTCAGTAGACAGGCAACCAATCAGAAGGGAGGATTCACCTGAAGTATCTCCAGATAACTAAATTGGCGGACACGGGACACGAGGCTTTCTAGGAATTTGGACAGTGGGCTCTGCATCAGAACCTCTCTGCATTGTTTAGGGATCCTTTTTGGATATATGGGTCTCAGTTTCAAAGACAGCACGCCTATACTGCATCACAGCAAAGTCCATTTATTGACTCAAGCTGCAACACAATAAAAGTGATCCTCAAAAACCTCCTCTTGACTAGACCAAGCAGCCACATCCCTGAGCTCTGAAACCTGCCCTTCAGTTGCACTAAAGCAGTGTAGGCAATACCTCATGTCTGCATGGGGTCTTTCTGCTGTCTGCTGTTTAAGAACAGTTTTATGTGAGAAGTGTAAAAAGTGTACCTCTACGAGAAGCTGAGTTCCAGAAATAGGAAATCTTCATGTTAGCCAGTGAGTTAGTCACGTCTTCTACCTACGACCAGAGGAATAGCATTCAGTCAACTAAATGACAACAAGCAATAGCTAAAACTCTGTACCTGACGAAAATGTAGTAGACTCTATAGGATAAATAACCACAACCATAGCTGCAGAAAGTCTAAAACCACTCCTGCAAATGTTTGAAAACTGAGACCACATAGATCAGGGTTGAAATGAATCTTAAGAAGTCCATTACAATCACTAAACTTCTGAAGGTGAGATGCTTCAGGAGCCTCATGTCTCAGGTCAGCCAATGAGCACAAATCAAAAACAGTAAGTATAACAGGTCAGTTTTATACAACAATGAGAAATGTGTAGCTAGTTAAAACAAGTATCCCTTCTTAATCATTATTTAAAAGGAACATAAATCCAGAATTAGCTGTAACTCTCTTGTAGCTTTTCTGGTTTATCTCTAGTACGGTCACCTACCTTTTCATTCTGACGAGAGGCTTTCTCTGGTACTTTCTTCCACTTCCTGCCTTTCTGGTCCAGGCTCTTTTTCTCCTGGTTGGTCTCTGAGGCAGGCTGTACAGTAGGGACCTCTATCCTGGAGTGGAACTGGTACTTCCCACTCTCTGCATCATAGTAGTAGTACATCCCTGTGTTGTTATCATAGTACAACTGACTGGCCTAGGGGAGGGAGAAAATTATGCAATTAAAAGACTGTTACATAATGGCACAGTGATCGTGTGTGTGTGTGTGTGTGTGTGTGTGTGTGTGTGTGTGTGTGGTTTAGTACCGAGTCGTAGTAGAAGCCAGTGCTGTGGTCGTAGTACATCCCGGTGGTCTCATCAAACACAAAGCCAGTCTGTGTCATGGCCTGTTCAGCAGTGGCTCTCAGCATGTCAGCTATAGAGCCTGCATCCACCTCTTGCTGGAACAAACACAAGTAAAGAAAGTCAAGTTCCCAAACCGTTTTTGGACTGTCATCAACCTAAAACCTTTAGTATTTCCTGTGCCCCACCAAATAGATGTCATCATCATGAAGGAGTTATTATGGTCCTGTATTAGGGAAATGAGAAGCTTTAAATAAAGATGTAGATTATTTTGGAAGACCCGAGACCTCACTGTCCTCAGTCAGAACAGAATGAGTGGAGGGACGGTTTTCAAACTCACCTCTGGTTGAGAGGCAGCAATACCACCCTCTACAGACACCTCTGTAACAGTCGCTGCGGCGGTGTCTGTCATTGTGTCTGTAATCGTGTCCGTAGCTGTGTTAGTGGTTGATTCTGCAGGTGTCATCTCTGAGGCATCAGTGGCTTCCTGCCCCTCTGCTATCACAATCCCCTGGGTGTCTGTAGCCACACCATCACCGTGGTAGTAGCCTCCTCCATAGTAGTAGTTGTAATAATCTGGAAATCACACAGACAAGGGTCAACGTATCTGTATATGTGAGTGGAGCAATATAAAACCAAATAAATCATTTGGATCAATCACAAACTGCTGTTCCTGGGAAATGAGAATGTGTTAATTTTACAACCACCCAAACACAATATGATTGCTCACCAGTTTCTGACCAAGTATATTCTTCTGTCTGTGTCTCAGCTTCAGCTCTCACTTTCTCTTTCGCCTTCGCCTTTCGTTCATGAATCTCTGCACTCAGCTTGTCGACCTATTGTATCAAATCACGTCAAATAAAAAATGATAAGCGTCACTTGTAAATTCACTCATTTGTACATTTCAGAGACTTGTTCAATGATGGCTAGATTATTCTTGGTAGCTAGCCTACCTGTTTCCTCAAGTCTTCATTGTAGCCTTCTGTGCTCTTCTGAAGCTTCTCAGACTTGGTCAGTTGTTTCTGTAATTTGGTCAGTTCTTTTTTGCAGGTTTTCAGTTCTTGCTGTAGCGACTCTACTTTCTGGCGAAGCTCAGCCACCTCGGACTCCGACCCATCCTCTCCTCCACTCGCCTCCTCTCCATTTGTCGCCATACTCCCGGCTGTAATTGACACACAGGGCCACAACATGTAAAGTGAATGTTGAAAAAAACGAACTCAAATTGACCTGACCATGCGCAAAACCATGTAGGCATGCGTCAGGTGTGAGAACCACACACAGAACCGGGGTGTAGGGTAAGTGTACCTATTAAGACCACCAAAATCTAATTTTAGACCTTTCTATAATATAGTGCCCTAATTTTTTGTACGAAAAGTAGAGATACAATGAAAGATTAATCTCTCGTGAATTTTTATGACTTTGCTTACAAAATGTTTTAATAAGATATTGAAATATTTGATAAAATATGTGAAAAGTCAGGACTGGGCTTATTGGTACCGAATGTAACCTTTAAGCCCATGGATGTTCCAAATAAGCCCACCTCTTAAATAATCAATTTTAATTAACTTCCAAATGTTCAAAACTTACAAACTGACATTTCTTGTGTAAAATTAGATTCTATCAATCACCCCTAAAGTTATTAAAATAAACGGATCATTACTATTCATCATGAACGTAGCACTCATAACAGTGGGGTGTCCAATCGTATCCACAGAGATCAATGTGGACTTAGACTTTTGTTCTTGCCAACCAATACACAACTAATCAACTTATCATACACTTGAATCAGGTGTGTTATTGCTTGGTTAGAACAAAAACCTGCACCCACATCGGCCCTCTGTGTATAAGATGCCATGCACAAGGACCATAAAAACACACAACTTTGATCTTATTCTTGTCTCTCTGCATCAATGACTACCTGTCCACTCAAAACATATTGGAGAGAGTAGAGAGGTTTCTAATTGTTTCTAATCTTGGTAAAGGCACCATGGCTAGATGCATAACATGCATAACTGTAGTTTTATTCAACATACAGTGAGGGGAAAAACGTATTTGATCCCCTGCTGATTCTGTACGTTTGCCCACTGACAAAGACATGATCAGTCTATAATTTTAATGGTAGGTTTATTTGAACAGTGAGAGAGAATAACAACCAAAAAATCCAGAAAAATGCATGTCAAAAATGTTATGAATTGATTTGCATTTTAATGAGGGAAATAAGTATTTGACCCCTCTGCAAAACATGACTTAGTACTTGGTGGCAAAACCCTTGTTAGCAATCACAGAGGTCAGACGTTTCTTGTAGTTGGCCACCAGGTTTGCACACATCTCAGGAGGGATTTTGTCCCACTCCTCTTTGCAGATCTTCTCCAAGTAATTAAAGCTTCGAGGCTGACGTTTGGCAACTCGAACCTTCAGCTCCCTCCACAGATTTTCTATGGGATTAAGGTCTGGAGACTGGCTAGGCCACTCCAGGACCTTATTGTGCTTCTTCTTGAGCCACTCCTTTGTTGCCTTGGCCGTGTCTTTTGGGTCATTGTCATGCTGGAATACCCATCCACGACCCATTTTCAATGTCCTGGCTGAGGGAAGGAGGTTCTAACCCAAGATTTGACGGTACATGGCCCCGTCCATCGTCCCTTTGCGGTGAAGTTGTCCTGTCCCCTTAGCAGAAAAACACCCCCAAAGCATAATGTTTCCACCTCCATGTTTGACGGTGGGGATGGTGTTCTTGGGGTCATAGGAAGCATTCCTCCTCCTCCAAACACGCGAGTTGAATTGATGCCAAAGAGCTCCATTTTGGTCTCATCTGACCACAACACTTTCACCCAGCACTTCAGACGGCCCTGTATATGTGCTTTCTTGAGCAGGGGGACCTTGCGGGCGCTGCAGGATTTCAGTCCTTCACGGCGTAGTGTGTTACCAATTGTTTTCTTGGTGACTATGGTCCCAGCTGCCTTGAGATCATTGACAAGATCCTCCCGTGTAGTTCTGGGCTGATTCCTCACCGTTCTCATGATCATTGCAACTCCACGAGGTGAGATCTTGCATGGAGCCCCAGGCCGAGGGAGATTGACAGTTATTTTGTGTTTCTTCCATTTGCGAATAATCGCACCAACTGTTGTCACCTTCTCACCAAGCTGCTTGGCGATGGTCTTGTAGCCCATTCCAGCCTTGTGTAGGTCTACAATCTTGTCCCTGACATCCTTGGAGAGCTCTTTGGTCTTGGCCATGGTGGAGAGTTTGGAATCTGATCGATTGATTGCTTCTGTGGACAGGTGTCTTTTATACAGGTAACAAACTGAGATTAGGAGTACTCCCTTTAAGAGTGTGCTCCTAATCTCAGCTCGTTACCTGTATAAAAGACACCCGAGAGCCAGAAATCTTTCTGATTGAGAGGGGGTCAAATACTTATTTCCCTCATTAAAATGCAAATCAATTTATAACATTTTTGACATGCGTTTTTCTGGATTCCTTTGTTGTTATTCTGTCTCTCACTGTTCATATAAACCTAGCATTAAAATTATAGACTGATAATTTCTTTGTCAGTGGGCAAACGTACAAAATCAGCATGGGATCAAATACTTTTTTCCCTCACTGTACATCTGAACAAAAAACATGTATACTGAACAAAAATATAAATGCAACATGTAGTGTTGATCCCATGTTTCATGAGCTGAAATATAAAAATCACAGAATTTTTCCATACACACAAAAACCTTATTTCATGTTGTTTACATATCTCCTTTGCCAAGATAGTCCAACCACCTGACAGGTGTGGCATATCAAGAAGCTGATTAACCAGCATGATCATTACACAGGTGCACCTTGTGCTGGGGACAATAAAAGGCCATTCTAAAATGTGCAGTTTTGTTACACAACACAATGCCACAGACAATGTTCCCTCCTCTAAGCTGCGCATGCGAAGTAGCCCCGAGACTGCCACGCAGCTCCCCGGGACCGCTGCGCAGAAATCAGCCCAGAGAGAGAAGCACGCGATTTAACTTCACTCAACTTTCTAGAGCAGCGGTCACGTCGATCTCCAAGGCATTCCTAGTCAATCGCCAAACATTTCTGTAAAAAAAACAACGATAAAGCCTTGTGTCCCTATAATTTTTTTGTCCCGGGCTGTTGGCGGTAGCTGCACCTGATTCAGCTGTCCTGCACGCCAGGTAGGCCAACTGTTGCCATTTTCAACCATTTAATGTGTCTGAAGGTACATACTCTGCCTTCCCGGTGGGCCCAGAGAGCAAATCAAGTGCACTATAGGCCAACCGCTAGCCAATCGGATGGCTCAGATTACCGTGTCTGCAGTAACGTAGCAGGCATAAAAGAAAGCTACAGCAAAGTTGATACCGTGGGAGTTCAAAATGTTTAAAACCATGACTAGAGACTGTAAACGAATTCATCAAAGAGCTGCTGTTTTTATGAGTGAGTTCATGTTTAAGTTCTTACTCAGCACTGTCAACACTTTGTATTCAACACTTTTATAAACCATAAAATGTGCGTTCTACCTATTTCCACTCAGCGCTACAGCAAGCACTGCAGCAGTAATGAATGAGTAGGAAAGTGTATCTATAGGCTTGCGCTGTTATTATTAGCGGCTTGGGTATTTTTTAATATCGAGGAATATTTCACTTTTCTATAGGAGTAACATGAATTTGTGCTTGAGGCAGAAATAATGCGGTGACATCTCAAGTTTCTCCATCAGCTGGAAGACGGTGTCCCTTTTTGGTCATTGTCAGTGGAGGAAAGGGAGAGAGGAGGGATATTGAGAGGCGGTCCCTCACAATCTGCTGCTCTCTTCCTCAGCTGAGACTGACCATCAGATGCAGGCACCATAAGCCCATTCAAATTAAAATTAAAAGCAAATGATTTAAAATGTATACTCACTCAGCTGTGCCTCACAAGACATACAACAACGGATCTATTACCGGTGTGATCATATAGCCTACCTCAAATTTTGAAATATATACAGTGGGGAGAACAAGTATTTGATACATTGCCGATTTTGCAGGTTTTCCTACTTACAAAGCACGTAGAGGTCTGTAATTTTTATCATAGGTACACTTCAACTGTGAGAGACGGAATCTAAAACCAGAAAATCACATTGTATGATTTTTAAGTAATTAATTTGAATTTTTTTGCATGACATAAGTATTTGATCACCTACCAACCAGTAAGAATTCCGTCTCTCACAGACCTGTTAGTTTTTCTTTAAGAAGCCCTCCTGTTCTCCACTCATTACCTGTATTAACTGCACCTGTTTGAACTCGTTACCTGTATAAAAGACACCTGTCCACACACTCAATCAAACAGACTCCAACCTCTCCACAATGGCCAAGACCAGAGAGCTGTGTAAGGACATCAGGGATACAATTGTAGACCTGCACAAGGCTGGGATGGGCTACAGGACAATAGGCAAGCAGCTTGGTGAGAAGGCAACAACTGTTGGCGCAATTATTAGAAAATGGAAGAAGTTCAAGATGATGGTCAATCACCCTCAGTCTGGGGCTCCATGCAAGATCTCACCTCGTGGGGCATCAATGATCATGAGGAAGGTGAGGGATCAGGCCAGAACTACACGGCAGGACCTGGTCAATGAGCTGAAGAGAGCTGGGACCACAGTCTCAAAGAAAACCATTAGTAACACACTACGCCGTCATGGATTAATATCCTGCAGCGCACGCAAGGTTCCCCTGCTCAAGCCAGCGCATGTCCAGGCCCGTCTGAAGTTTGTCAATGACCATCTGGATGATCCAGAGGAGGAATGGGAGAAGTTCATGTGGTCTGATGAGACAAAAATATAGCTTTTTGGTCTAAACTCCACTCGCCGTGTTTGGAGGAAGAAGGATGAGTACAACCCCAAGAACACCATCCCAACCGTGAAGCATGGAGGTGGAAACATCATTCTTTGGGGATGCTTTTCTGCAAAGGGGACAGGACGACTGCACCGTATTGAGGGGAGGATGGATGGGGCCATGTATCGCGAGATCTTGGCCAACAACCTCCTTCCCTCAGTAAGAGCATTGAAGATGGGTCGTGGCTGGGTCTTCCAGCATGGCAACGGCCCGAAACACACAGCCAGGGCAACTAAGGAGTGGCTCCGTAAGAAGCATCTCAAGGTCCTGGAGTGGCCTAGCCAGTCTCCAGACCTGAACCCAATAGAACATCTTTGGAGGGAGCTGAAAGTTCGTATTGCCCAGCGACAGCCCCGAAACCTGAAGGATCTGGAGAAGGTCTGTATGGAGGAGTGGGCCAAAATCCCTGCTGCAGTGTGTGCAAACCTGGTCAAGACCTACAGGAAACGTATGATCTCTGTAATTGCAAACAAAGGTTTCTGTACCAAATATTAAGTTCTGCTTTTCTGATGTATCAAATACTTATGTCATGCAATAAAATGCAAATTAATTACTTAAAAATCACACAATGTGATTTTCTGGATTTTTGTTTTAGATTCCGTCTCTCACAGTTGAAGGGTACCTATGATAAAAATGACAGACCTCTACATGCTTTGTAAGTAGGAAAACCTGCAAAATCGGCAGTGTATCAAATACTTGTTCTCCCCACTGTATATATATTTTTATGCAATTCAAGCAAAGCTAATATGCAGAGATAATGTATTGGGCCTATAGCTTACTGCACAAACCACATTGTGACAGAACTGTTTTTAATTGGTTAATGTTGCATAGGCGTACGTGTTTTAAGTCATGTTAACAAAAAATCTGAGCGGTAGGGTATCAACTTTTCCCTTTACTGTGGCAATTGTGAACGAATCAACACAATATTAGCCACTTTCAATGCAACATACCGAAACAAAATGAACTACGCAAGAGATTTTGTTGTAGGCAGAACACATCAGAGTAGGATTCTATTGCATTGACAGGCATGACTCGGCCCATACTCTACACAGACCAGTACAGCATAACCAATCAGAGCTGCAGTAGGCCTATATGCAAATAGACCATTGCCATATATGGATCTGTGCCATTTATTTTGAACTGGACTGTGTTTACAGCATGAACGGTTGTGAGTAGATGCGCTTGTTTTGAGATCAAAGCGAGAGCTGCATGTAGCCACGTGTGTACATTTTGTTCATATCCTTTGCTAGTTAGTGAGTTATTAACCCAGTTATAAATAATTTGTAGTCAGCAATAGGGGAGTGATTGCTTCTTACAAGAGCACAAAACATGTACATTTCTAGACATCTTTGAAAAGCGAGTCAGGTAAAAGAGCTTTTTTTTGTCTTAAAGGGGCAGCATTGTATTTTGAGACAAGCTTGAATAAGCTAAGTAGCCAATAGGCAGAGGGTAGCATAATTTGTCTGATTCTCTGTAATAATTGTATGAGAATAATAATGCATTTTATTTTGTAAAGTGGTTTCTTGCATCAAACAACACAACAGCATTTTCTGTCATCTCCTTGTCTGAAGGACAAGTGGATAAACAGGTTAATGTCAAGCCCTGCATGTTTATTTCAAAAGTCTCATGGAATGTAGGCTTTCATTGAACACCACACATTGGCTGCTACTGTAGGCTGGATTTTTCCCATTGTTTCTGATGGTAGGCCTACATTATGATCAAATAGCCACAGTAGCCTACATGGCCACTGTTAAAACAGTAACTTAAAGGGGGTACAGCCTCAGCCTTGGCATGCTGACTGCAGGAATGTCCACCAGAGCTGTTGCCAGAGAATGTAATGTTAATTTATCTACCATAAGCCGCCTCCAATGCCGGCTCCCCACTGGGTGGGCCTATGCCCTCTCAGGCCCACCAATGGCTGTGCCCCTGCCCAGTCATGTGAAATCAATAGATTAGGGTCTAATTTATTTAAATTGACTGATTTCCTTATATGAACTGTAACTCAGTAAAATTGTTGAAATTGTAGCTCAATTGGTAGAGCATGGCGCTTGTAACGCCAGGGTAGTGGGTTCGATCCCCGGGACCACCCATACGTAAAAATGCATGCACACATGACTGTAAGTCGCTTTGGATAAAAGCATCTGCTAAATGGCATATTACTATTTATTATTATATTTAATATTTTTGTTCAGTATATTTATTCTCATGTTCGTTGAATATTAGGGATATGAACACACTATCTCCATTTGTTTCAATGCAAACCCAGGCTTAATAGGAGCATACTGGGTTTAATCAGAGCAATTTATAGTGAAAAAGACTGACTAGCAAAGCATACTCATAAAATATTTGGAAACCAATGGTTTTGGGTATAAATATACACTATAACTACATTATTATGCAACATTAGTATTGATCATATTGAACAATATTTATTTATTGCCAATTACATTGTGTATAGAGGGAGTGATTTCTGTGCTACTATACCCTTTAAGCCCACCTGAGATAAATGTCCAATTTACAAAAATGGCATCTTTTTAGATAAAGCTATACTAGATATATTCATATGTCACCAAATAATTGATTAAAATACACTGTTTTGCAATGAAGGTCTACAGTAACTTCAACAGCACTGTCTGGGCTAGCACCATGGTGTAGCCGGAGGACAGCTAGCTTCCGTCCTCCTCTGGCTACATTGACTTCAATACAAAACCTAGGAGGCTCGTAGGCCTCACCCCCTTCCATAGACATACATGGTAATTATGACCACTTCCGGAGGATGTCCTCCAACCAATCAAAGCCTTTGCAGTATGAACTGACATTTGTATTTGTATTTATTAGGGATCCCCCATTATCAGCAGCTACTCTTCCTGGGGCCCAGCAAAATTAAGGCAGTTCATAACATTTTAAAAACATTACAATACATTCACAACACACTGTGTGCCCTCAGGCCCCTACTCCACTACCACATATCTACAGTACAAAAATCAATGTGTGTGTGTGTATGCGCCTATGTTTGTGTTGCTTTATAGTCCCCGCTGTTCCATAATATGTTTTTTTATCTAATTTTACTGCTTGCATCAGTTACTTGATGTGGAATAGAATTCCATGTAGTCATGGCTCTATGTAGTAATGTGTGCCTCCCATAGTCTGTTCTGGATTTGGGGACTGTGAAGAGACCTCTGGTGGCATGTCTTGTGGGGTATGCATGGGTGACCGAGCTGTGCGCCAGTAGCTCAAACAGACAGCTCGGTGCACCCAACATGTCAACACCTCTCATAAACACAAGTAGCGATGAAGTGAATCTCTCCTCCACTTTGAGCCAGGAGAGATCGACATGCATATTATTAATATTAGCTCTCTGTGTACATCCGAGGGCCAGCCGTCCTGCCCTGTTCTGAGCCAATTGCAATTTTTTGTGGAACCTGATCACACGACTGAACAGTAGTCCAGGTGTGACAAAACTAGAGCCTGTAGGACCTGCCTTGTTGTCCATCCAATCAGAGAATGAACCTAGTGTGTTGTATTGCGATTGTGCCACAGAGCATTATGGGGGTTCTATGTGTTGAGAAACTTGGTGACATTGTTGGATAGAGATTAAGAGTGAAGAGTGATAGCTGAGCATTTGTTGGATATTATTCAATTCAAATGAGTTTTTTCAAATTAGGAGACGGAGGAGGTATATTATAAATAGTTTTCTTGGTTTTAGAACCTTATTTTTGTGTCCAGTTAGTACCATTTATTTAAATGTGCCTTGCTAACTTCAGTAGCTAGCTAGCTACCAGCTCGAGTGTGCAGTTTTCTCCGCCAGAATTGTAGAATGGCCAACGCTGCCGAAAATGTTGTGGACTTTTGTTAAAGAACCCCTTTCATTCTCTGGGGTACACGGAAAAGGTGCGAATTAAAAGTGAGGGTAGACCTCTGCCTGAGATCAGTTTCATGAAGAAGGATGAAAAGGTGAGGGAGTTCAATACCAACTGGTATCAAAAGTATAGCTGGTTAACAGGGATCCTTTCATCAAGCCACCTGTATTGCTGGCCCTGCCTGCTTTTTGGAAAGTCTGAGCCTTGGTCGAAAGGTGGGTACAGGGACCTGAAGAACATCGATCGTTCAGCTAAACGGCAAAACAAAAGCAGGGAGCATTAAATGCCTACATCAGATTCAAGATTCTGGGAAAAAGCTGCATAGATTATGACGAAGGTCTGCGTATTCAAACTGCGCAACACAACGAGGAAGTAAGAAGAAACAGGGATGTTCTTAAGCTGCTTATCAACACCACTGCATTTTTGGGCATGCAAGAATTTGCTTTTAGAGGACAAGACGAGAGGGAAAGTTCCGCCAACAAAAGCAACTACAAGGAGCTTGCAGGGGTAATTGCACGTTACGATGCTTTACTTGCTGAACATATCAAACTTTTGACTGTCTTTTCTGGGATGTCGAAAACAATTCCGAATGATTTGATAGCTTCCATCGCATCATCCATTAAAAGTTAGATTAAAGAGAGGTTGACGCAGCGCACTTTTTCGCATGCGCTCAAGTAGGCTTTCCACTTTCCAATGGTATTTATTTAGCAAAGATGATAACACATAATCACTCCGGACAGGCTACACCTAAACATTAGAAATCTGACATGCTGTATGGGATGAAAACAATACTATTTTTCAGTTTGATCAACTGTAGGCTACTAATAAGAGAAGCTGCATACAGCCTATGTGCCCTGTCCATCTGGTCAGGTTAAACTAATTGGTAATGTTATGTAGTTGTGGTCCTCTGTAGCTCAGCTGGTAGAGCACGGCGCTTGTAACGCCAAGGTAGTGGGTTCGATCCTCGGGACCACCCATACACACAAAAAAATTTATGCACGCATGACTGTAAGTCGCTTTGGATAAAAGCGTCTGCTAAATGGCATATTATTATATTATTATTATTATGTATTTATAGTCCATTTGTGTGTCAGGAGAAAATGTGAACGGCATCAAATTTAGTTTATATACAAAATTGGGCTGGCTAGGCTGCCTATACATTTTTAATCAAAAATTATGAACTGGAATGAATCAACCAACATAATAGTGATGACAGATGTGAGTAAATGTTTTATAAGGCCTACAGTTGCATAGGCCTGCATGATGCAAACATGCATAAAGCACGCTCAGCCCTGTGAGTTCTATTGTCTATCAGTTGTTGTCTATGTGTCTGGGTAGAGGAAATCCCCCACTTAATCTAGTCTAAATATAACTTATATTAACAAATATAAGGTAGCTGCAGTTTGACAGGGTTTTCATCCCCCACCAGGGCCAGGAGTTTTTTTCAGGAGTTTTTTTAAAACCATGTGACCTGATTAGGAAAAACTGGTCCCTTCATAGCCTATATAAAACCTTTTTACAACAGATTAATCACTGTCATACCTTATAGGGTCCAGAGTTTTCCTAGTTAGGTTAACATATAAGGTAAAACTCCAGGCCTCAGGGGGTAACAATTGCCCCACTGCTCTGGGACCTATGGTGCCACCAGTCTGCTTGCAATTGTCAGTTACGTCAGGTATGTGGCTGATCAGGGCTTTATTCAGGAACATTTCTTGGGCTACTATGATGTGTCAAGCAGGCGAGATGCGCAGTCTGTGTTTGACTTTATGAATTTTGAGACGTCTGAGTTTAACTTCAGAGAAACTCATTGTCAAAACCTACGAATGTATCTGCTATTTGTATTTACAGCTTGTATTTACGGCTAAGTCCCCTCCTGTTCCCTGAATAAGAGGTGATGACTACTCCACTCCATTGTCAACTTTCTCCTGACATGAACTGAAGCCACGTCTCATGTGCCCACTCATCCACTGGCACATTGAATGTTTCCCCTCCAAGCACTGTGATTAACCCTATCCATTTTCTCTCATTACTGTATGTAGAGTCAATCACATACACAATCACATTATTACACATCAATGATTTTACTCCTTGCATGGACTAACTAATTCTTAGCTCTTTTGTCTAACTGTGTAGTGTGTTGTTATTGTTTTTTGTCTTCCCAGTCAAATCCTGTCCTGCACTGGTCAAGCTTCTGAACACCTCAACTCATGCCTCATACCCTCATTCAATCACTGCTGTGATCCCTTTCCAACACTGTAAGTAGCCCTCTCATTCCCATTCCCCATAATAATGTACTATAAATGTCTTTATTAAATACTTTTGGTTAAAATAATGTGTCTTAGACGATTTAAAAAAAACACTGTCATCTCTGTGCGTTTCGTGCCTATATCGTGGGTCTCCCATCCTCCTCAAGTCACCAGCCTCCACTGCAATTAATGCACATAAAATATGCTATCATGTGCATATACCAGCACACTAATCTCTTAATTTGACATAAAGTATGATTACTTATCTGAGAAAGTACAAAAAATATCTGGAAAATGTGTTAATCCGAAGGTCGCCTCAACACCAACGTTTTTTTGCAACTTTGAAATTGGCCACTAGTTGGAATTTACACATAACTGTCAATAACTTCATAATAAAACATAAGATTGGCTTAGAATTAAAAAAAACGTATGGATATAACAACCATATGAATTGGTTGAAACATTAAACAGCAGAAAACGTTTATTTTTTATCCAAAACTGGAAGTGGACTTAATGGGTATGTGGGTTTACTATAATAGGTACGCTTACCCTAATCATTACGCCGATTCTGTCGCAACATGTTCTGAAACCATTTACTCCAAACGGAAACGCAAACAAGTGTTTCTATTTGACAAACTCGGGTAGGTCCCTCCCCGTTTCGTTCCGTTTACAATGTTTGCCTCCGTTTGGTTCTTAAACGTTAAACGGTTTCCGTAATGAATATACGTCTGCATTTTGAAAAGCCTGTTTAACTAATTGTTTCCTGTAGATATTTCGTCTAAAATGTCCAAGGACGAACCAAGTTGACAACCAGTAGAGTACAGTTTAAATTCGAGTTTGCTCCTTCATTCATTGATATGGTAAGCTATGTTAGCTAGCTAGCTGTATGGTCTTACCGATTCTTTTGTATTCCTCGCTTGTTGGACGCTCGCCCTCGTTTCTCTCCGCCGAGAATATCAACCTGAAAGTTGAACATAAACATCTTGTAACCACCCTGCATTGCTGACACATCCGACCACATGTTTTGTTGATAATAAAGAAAGTTACAATTGGTACAGTTGATGTGTTTACAATCCACTTCGACCATGGCCTCTATTTTTTCTACGTATTACGTCACTCTTTCTTCTTCTACGGTACAACATAACACCGCTGGCTGAGCGCGCCACCCGTGGTTTGGAATTAGACTATGCCAAATATTTGGAAATAACTGATTATCTCTGGTTGAATAAAAATACACACCTATCTCAGAGGTTTGTGTCCTAACAAAAAAATCAGAAATAATTGAAACTATCGATTATCAATCAAAACCTCCTGTTAGACTGTAGAAATGTAAATACTCTTGCACTCACTGTACTTTTAATAAATACTTCCACATACAAACCAGCAGGGGTCATCACAAGTATTGATGTTGAGGTTTTGTTCAAATTGTGTGCAAAACTCTGCCAAGCTTTTTTTTTCCAGCTTTTGACTGTTCCAAATCCAAACATTAAGAAATACAACTTTTAAATGTTGTCTCCGGAGTGAAGTCGAACAACTTCAACAAATCACACAAATGAAAAACAGTGTGTGTGTGTATGTATGTATAAATGAACATCAAGTGGGCCTACAGGTGAGAAACTCCATTAAAAGTGACACTCTCTCCTCTCTTTCTCAACACTTGGGTAGAACACTTTCCCTCTGTATTACTAGTCCAAGTAGTGGCAGCAGCAGCATCCTGCCTGGCCCCTAATGAAGAGTCACAGTCTTACACACACACACACACACACACATACACACACACACACACACACACACACACACACACACAAATGAATGAAGAGATTGTAATGTAAAAGGGAGGTACATGGGAGAGCTGAAGAGGGATGTGACTTTCTGTTATTTACTGAGAGGAAGATGTCAGCCGTCTACTAATTGGTTGGAAATACATGCTTAATTAGTTGACTCATTTTACAGGCAGAGATAATGGAGGAAGCATAGAGGGCCCGGGAGCCCAGTGCAGGTGCACACACACATACACATACACATACACACACACACACACACAGGAAGTGTGATGAGTGATTTATGTAATGCACGAGCCGTTAAGATTTAATGCACTCCAACTCCCTTAATTGGTATTTGCTTTCCATGCGTATCGATGACCTCACTGTGCTGCTGCTGAACATTCAAGGGGATTCAAGATACAGACAGGTACAATACCTACCACATGGGCCCCTCTCTCTCTCTCTCTCTCACACACACAGACATGAGCGCGTACTCCTCCTTCCATCCCTGTGTCCCTTGGCTTTTTCTCTCCCTCCAGACTTCCGTCTCTCCCTTCCTGTCACCCACACTATGAGATGTTAATCCCTCAGTTTTTTGCCGTGACAGCTGAAGTGTGTAGATCTGCAAACAGTTTTCAGTTTCCCCAAGGCAGCCTGGCAGTTAAGAGCATTGGGCCTGTAACCGAAAGGTCGCTAGTTCGAATCCCTGATCTGACAAGGTGGAAAAATCAGTTGTTCTGCCCTTGAGCAAGGCAGTTAATCCCCAACAACTGCTCCCTGGGTGCCGATGATGTGGAAGTTGATTAAGGCAGCCCCCTGCACTTTCTGATTCAGAGGGGTTGGGTTAAATGAGGAAGACACATTTTGGTTGAATGCATTCAGTTGTGCAACTGACTAGATTTCCCGATTCTGCACGCTGGTCCCTAGTCAAATGAATTCACCACACTTTTGCAGTAGTCCGGATACACTTGGCCCTTTTGGGGGTGTTACATGCTTCATGCATTGGGACGTGTGAGTGTTTGGTTGGGTTTCACATCAACCTGTTCGTTATTAAGGCCCTGATCCCCTGACCCATAGAGAGAAGTGGAATAAGGGAGGATAGAGGGAGGGAGTGGAGGAAAGGTAAGGGGGAGTTGCTGACGGAGAGGATGCAAGGGTGGGTGGAGGGCTGGGAGATCCGAGCTGATACTTTTAACCGGATCTCCCAGAACAGCGGGGTTTAGGGAGTTGGAGAGGAAGGCATCTGCATGTGGATGACATTCTCCATGCGTAGGACAACTCCTCCTAATGAGAAGGAGTGCTCCACAATGTGAAAATGCTGGTTGGTATCATAACGTTTGCCTTTCAAAATATCCCCAATGGGATCTGTGTAAAATTGGAAATGGTCTCCTTTTACATTTTTGTATGGTAAAAGAGATATACTGTACATTGCACTGTAACAAATTGCTGTAAATTTGCAGCAAAATATTTACAGTTAGCTACTGTAAATCTATATTACAGTACTGTAAAGAGCAATGCATTATGGGGGCTCAATGGCATTCCGCTACACTGATGCAAAATTACAGCAATTTTGTTGTATATTTACAGCAGCATACTGTGAATTATGGTGCATTGTGGGAAAATGTTGTGGGGGCGGAGAAAGACTCTCTGGCTCATAAATTTATTTTGAGGCGTGCCTTGTAAGAGACTATATTTGTTTCACCCGTTAGTACCATACCATATTTTTAGAATCCAAAAACGTTCCCCTGTAAATCTACAGTAACTTACTGGCTACTGTGCTGCCAGTAATTAACTGTAATTCAATAACACCCCACAGACTACAGTAGCTGTTAGTGAGAGTGCAGTACCAATTTAACTGAAATGTGGTAGTAGTTCCCTAATAAAGTAATGTGTATAGGGGACAGATCAGAGTGGAAGCAGTCTCAAACCTTTAATGGTTGTGTTTAGCCATGTCCTTTTGATCTGTTTTGCACTGTAATCACTGCCAGCTTAGAAGCCTTTCTTAAGGGCTCTACAAGTGCAAGTGATAGAAAACACCTAATATTAATTGGTATGCTTTAATATATAATTACATATTCACTTTTAGCAATTGCTGTAATTTTATTACAATACAATTTAACAAAAAAGTACTATATTGCTGTTTTGCTGTATATTGAAAGAATCGTTGGCTCATTAACATATTTCGAGGCGTGCCTTGTACGTGGCTATATTTGTTGCACCCGTTAGTGAGAATGCTTTACCAATTGAACTGATATGTGGTTCCAAACACTATGTCTTGAAATGAAGAAAATCTCAAAGTGTAATTTTGAGATATTAAAATGTTTAATATTGAATAAATTAATGGGGGAAATTGTGTTTCAAAATCAACACATTCTCTATATTTTAGAGCACATTATAAGGAGTATAATGACACCAAGATGTTGTCTGTATCATGTACGGTTCACAGATCATAGGGTCTTACAGAAGGCATGTATAGGTCTAAAAATGGCCAAAATTGGCCACTTTCATCATGATTTCCCCCCAAAATTGGTGACACAAATGTAAAAAAGCAATAAAGTTTCAATGTGAGACAATCTGATATACCAAAAATACACTGCGTGGCCAAAAGTATGGGGACACTTGCTTGTCGAACATCTCATTCAGAAATCATGGGCATTAATATGAAGTTGGTCCCCCCTTTGCAGCTATAACAGCCTCCACTCTTCTGGGAAGGCTTTCCATGAGACGTTGAAACATTGCTGCGGGGACTTGCTTCCATTCAGCCACAAGAGCATTAGTGAGGTCGGGCACTGATGTTGGGCGATTAGTCCTGGCTTTCAGTCGGCGTTCCAATTCATCCCAAAGGGGTTCGATGGGGTTGACGTCAGGGCTTTGTGCAGGCCAGTCAAGTTCTTCCACACCGATCTCGACAAACCATTGCTGTATGGACCTCGCTTTGTGCACAGGGGCATTGTCATGCTGAAACAGGAAAGGGCCTTCCCCAAACTGTTGCCACAAAGTTGGAAGCACAGAATCATCTAGAATGTCATTGTATGCTGTAGCGATAAGATTTCCCTTCACTGGAACTTATGGGACTAGCCCAAACCATGAAAAACAGCCCCAGACCATTATTTATCCTCCACCAAACTCAATCATTTCCAAGATGGCGTAGCAGTGCGGTCGCGTTCTTTGTTGTGTGTCTGTGTAAATAGCCAGTTTTTTGTATTTTTTGTATTTTTCGTACATATTTCCCTATCACACTTTTCATCCTTCTACAAAATATACTTTCCTGCAACCCGCCTCACTCAATGTGGAACGGATTCTATTATTGACTTACCTTTATCTAGAATCTCCAGTTGAAAATAGCTAGCCAGCTAACTAGCTACTTGCTATTAGCCACCGTTAGCGGTTTTCACCCAGAACATCGTATTTTTCTGCCGGAATAACTGAATCACTGGACATTAACACCGGATCGCAACTAGCTAGCCGCAACCGATTGGTGTTGCTGTTTCGCTGATCACCACTGCCCCAGAAGCAAGCACCAGTTAGCCGTGAGCTAGCCTCGACCAGGCCCATATCCCGGCTATCTACCTCTCTGTCTACCGGACGGGAGTAGCCAGCTAACTAGCTACTTGCTATTAGCCACCGTTAGCGGTTTTTCACTATTGTCCGTGGCCTGCACTACCTACCAGCCAGCTCTAGTCTGGACTATTATCGGCCAGTCTGCACTGTCTGCACAACGCGTTATCGACCCAGAACATATCGGTTTTTCTGCCTGAATCACTGAATCACTGGACTTTTAACACCGGATCATCGCAGCTAGCTAGCTGCAACCAAATGGACGTTGTTGTGGCTAATCAGCCTTGAGCTAGCCTAAAGCCAGGCCCATCTCCCAGCTATCTACCTCTCTGTCAACCGGACGGGACCTCCTAGTGTTGACACGGAGCCCCGCCAATCCAACACGACTGGTCTGCTGACGAAATCGTCTGATGTGGTTACAACAGGCTTCCCATTACGACGTCGACCACGAAGACCCATCTGCTAGCCCCGGCCCGCTAGCACACGCTAGCCGTGGCCTCTTGCTTGCCAGTGCTATAGCAGCCCCCGAACTACCTCCGAACTCTCCTATTGCTGTTCACCGGACCTTATGATAACTCAGCTATACAGCTGATGCCTGCTGGACTGTTCCTTTTTACGGTACCGCATCCTGTTTATGTTTAGCCTCAGCCCAAATTGTGTTGCCATTACCAGCTGTTGTCTTAGCTCTCTCGAATAACACATGTGATTGCTTTATGCCTCTCTCCCATGTCAATATGCCTTGCTTTTTGCTGTTTCGGTTATTTCTTATTGTACTATTTCACTGTAGATCCCCCAGCCCAGCTCATCCTACCTTAGATAGCTCCTTTGTCCCACCTCCCACGCGGACACCGACTCAATTGGTGCCTCCAGTGATGCTATCTCTTTCATCGTTACCCAACGCTTAGGTTTACCTCCACTGTACTCATATCCTTCCATATCCTTGTCTGTACATAATGCCCTGAATCTATTCTACAAATCACGGAAATCTGCCCTTTTTTTCTCTGTACTCAATGCACTAGAAGACCAGTACTTAAAGCCTTTAGCCTTTAGCCGTATCCTTATTCTACTCCTCCTCTGTTCCTCTGGTGATGTAGAGGTTAACCCAGGCCCTGTAGCCCCCAGTATCACTCCTACTCCCCAGGCGTTATCATTTGTTGACTTCTGTAACCGTAAAAGCCTTGGCTTCTTGCACATTAACATCCGAAGCCTCCTCCCTAAGTTTGAGTTATTCACTGCGTTAGCACACTCTGCCAACCCTGATGTTATAGCAGTGTCTGAATCCTGGCTTAGGAAGGCCACCAAAAATTCAGAAATGTCCATCCCCAACTACAACATTTTCCGTCTCGATAGAACTGCCAAAGGGGGTGGGGTTGCAATCTACTGTAGAGATAGCCTGCAGAGCTCTATCGTACTATCCAGGTCTGTGCCCAAACAGTTTGAGCTTCTACTTCTAAAAATCCACCTTTCCAGAAATAAGTCTCTCACTGTTGCTGCTTGCTACAGACCCCCCTCAGCCCCGAGCTGTGCCCTGGACTCCATATGTGAACTGATCGCCCCCCATTTATCCTCAGAGTTCGTACTGCTTGGTGACCTAAACTGGGATATGCTTCACCCCGGCCAACCTACAATCTAAACTAGATGCCCTCTATCTCACACAAATGATCAACGAACCTACCAGGTACAACCCCAAATCTGTAAACATGGGCACCCTCATAGATATCATCCTGACAAATTTACCTTTTAAATACACATTCGCTGTCTTCAACCAGGATCTCAGCGATCACTGCCTTATTGCCTGCGTCCGTAATGGGTCCGCGGTCAAACGACCACCCCTCATCACTGTCAAACACTCCCTAAAACACTTTAGCGAGCAGGCCTTTCTAATTGACCTGGCCCGGGTATCCTGGATGGATATTGACCCCATTCCGTCAGTAGAGGATGCCTGGTTGTTCTTTAAAAGTGCTTTCCTCTCAATCTTAAATAAGCATGCCCCATTCAAAAAATTCAGAACTAAGAACAGACTGCCCTTGACCAGCACAAAACATCCTGTTGCGTACTGCATTAGCATCAAACAGCCCCCGCGACATGCAACTTTTTAGGGAAGTCAGGAACCAATATACACAATCAGTTAGGAAAGCAAAGGATAGCTTTTTCAAACAGAAATGTGCATCCTGTAGCACTAACTCCAAAAAGTTTTGGGACACTGTAAAGTCCATGTAAAATTAGAGCACCTCCTCCCAACTGCCCACTGCACTGAGGCTAGGAAACACTGTCACCACTGATAAATCTACAATAATCGAGAATTTCAACAAGCATTTTGCTACGGCTGGCCATGCTTTCCACCTGGCTACCACTACCCTGGCCACCAGCTCTGCACCCTCCGCTACAATGTGCCCATGCCCCCCCCCCCCCCCCCGCTTCTCCTTCACACAAATTCAGAGCGCTGATGTTCTGAAAGAGCTGAAAAATCTGGACCCCTACAAATCAGCTGGGCTAGACAATTTGGACCCTTTTTTCTAAAATTAGCCGCAGAAATTGTCGCAACCCCTATTACTAGCCTGTTCAACCTCTCTTTCGTAACGTCTGAGATCACCAGAGATTGGAAAGCTGCCGCGGTCATCCCCCTCTTCAAAGGCGGTGACACTCTAGATCCAAACTGTTACAGACCTATATCCATCCTGCCCTGCCTTTTGAAAGTATTTGAAAGCCAAGTTAACAAACAGATCACCGTCCATTTCGAATCCCACCGTACCTTCTCCGCTATGCAATCCGGTTTCCGAGCTGGTCATGGGTGCACCTCAGCCACGCTCAAGGTCCTAAACGATATTATAACCGCGATCGATAAAAGACAGTACTGCGCAGCCGTCTTCATCGACCTGGCCAAGGCTTTCGACTCTGTCAACCACCGCATTCTTATTGGCAGACTAAATAGCCTTGATTTCTCTAATGACTGCCTTGCCTGGTTAACCAACTACTTCTCAGATAGAGTTCAATGTGTCAAATCGGAGGGCCTGTTGTCTGGACCTCTGGCCGTCTCTATGGGGGTGCCACAGGGTTCAATTCTCGGGCCGACTCTATTCTCTGTGTATATCAATGATGTCGCTCTTGCTGCTGGTGACGCTCGGATCCACCTCTATGCGGACGACACCATTTTGTATACATCTGGCCCTTCATTGGACACTGTGTTAACAAACCTCCAAACGAGCTTCAACGCCATACAACACTCCTTCTGTAGCCTCCAACTGCTCTTAAACACTAGTAAAACTAAATGCATGCTCTTCAACCAAACGCTGCTTGCACCTGCCCACCCGACTAGAATCACTACTCTCGGCGGGTCTGACCTAGAGTATGTGGACAACTACAAATACGTAGGTGTCTGGTTAGACTGTAAACTCTCCTTCCAGACTCACATTAAGCATCTCCAATCAAAAATTAGATCAAGAATCGGCTTCCTATTTCGCAACAAAGCCTCCTTCACTCATGCTGCCAAACATGCCCTCGTAAAACTGACTATCCTACCGATCCTTGACTTCGGCGATGTCATTTACAAAATAGCCTCCAATACTCTACTCAGCAAATTGGATGTAGTCTATCACAGTGCCATCCGTTTTGTCACCAAAGCCCCATACAGTGAGGGAAAAAAGTATTTGATTCCCTGCTGATTTTGTATGTTTGCCCACTGACAAAGACATGATCAGTCTATAATTTTAATGGTAGGTTTATTTGAACAGTGAGAGACAGAATAACAACAAAAAAATCCAGAAAAACACATGTAAAAAATGTTATAAATTGATTTGCATTTTAATGAGGGAAATAGGTATTTGACCCCTCTGCAAAACATTACTTAGTACTTGGTGGCAAAACCCTTGTTGGCAATCACAGAGGTCAGACGTTTCTTGTAGTTGGCCACCAGGTTTGCACACATCTCAGGAGGGATTTTGTCCCACTCCTCTTTGCGGATCTTCTCCAAGTCATTAAGGTTTCGAGGCTGACGTTTGCCAACTCGAACCTTCAGCTCCCTCCACAGATTTTCTATGGGATTAAGGTCTGGAGACTGGCTAGGCCACTCCAGGACCTTAATGTGCTTCTTCTTGAGCCACTCCTTTGTTGCCTTGGCCGTGTGTTTTGGGTCAATGTCATGCTGGAATACCCATCCACGACCCATTTTCAATGCCCTGGTTGAGGGAAGGAGGTTCTCACCCAAGATTTGACGGTACATGGCCCCGTCTATCGCCCCTTTGATGCGGTGAAGTTGTCCTGTCCCCTTAGCAGAAAAACACCCCCAAAGCATAATGTTTCCACCTCCATGTTTGACGTGGGGATGGTGTTCTTGGGGTCATAGGCAGCATTCCTCCTCCTCCAAACACGGCGAGTTGAGTTGATGCCAAAGAGCTCCATTTTGGTCTCATCTGACCACAACACTTTCACCCAGTTCTCCTCTGAATCATTCAGATGTTCATTGGCAAACTTCAGACGGGCCTGTATATGTGCTTTCTTGAGCAGGGGGACCTTGCGGGCGCTGCAGGATTTCAGTCCTTCACGGCGTAGTGTGTTACCAATTGTTTTCTTGGTGACTATGGTCCCAGCTGCCTTGAGATCATTGACAAGATCCTCCCGTGTAGTTCTGGGCTGATTCCTCACCGTTCTCATGATCATTGCAACTCCACGAGGTGAGATCTTGCATGGAGCCCCAGGCCGAGGGAGAATGACAGTTATTTTCTTCCATACCAACTGTTGTCACCTTCTCACCAAGCTGCTTGGCGATGGTCTTGTAGCCCATTCCAGCCTTGTGTAGGTCTAAAATCTTGTCCCTGACATCCTTGGAGAGCTCTTTGGCCTTGGCCATCGTGGAGAGTTTGGAATCGGATTGATTGATTGCTTCTGTGGACAGGTGTTTTTTATACAGGTAACAAACTGAGATTAGGAGCACTCCCTTTACGAGTGTGCTCCTAATCTCAGCTCGTTACCTGTATAAAAGACACCTGGGAGCCAGAAATCTTTCTGATTGAGAGGGGGTCAAATACCTGTTTCCCTCATTAAAATGCTAACCATTTTATAACATTTCTTACATGCGTTTTTCTGGATTATTTTTTTGTTATTCTGTCTCTCACTGTTCAAATAAACCTACCATTAAAATTATAGACTGATCATTTCTTTGTCAGTGGGCAAACGTACAAAATCAGCAGGGGATCAAATACTTTTTTCCCTCACTGTATACTACCCACCATTGTGACCTGTACGCTCTTGTTGGCTGGCCCTCACTACATATTCGTCGCCAAACCCACTGGCTCCAGGTCATCTATAAATCACTGCTAGGCAAATCCCTGTCTTATCTTAGCTCACTGGTCACCATAGCAACACCCACCCGTAGTCTGCGCTCCAGCAGGTATATCTCACTGATCATCCCCAAAGCCAACACCTCCTTTGGCCGCCATTCCTTCCAGTTCTCTGCTGCCAATGACTGGAACAAACTGCAAAAATCTCTGAAGCTGGAGACTCTTATCTCCCTCACTAACTTTAAGTGTCAGTTGTCAGAGCAGCTTACCGATCACTGCACCTATACACAGCCATTCTGAAATTAGCCCACCCAACTACCTCATCCCCATATTGTTATTTATTTTTCGAATTTGCACCCCAGTATCTCTATTTGCACATCATCTTTTGCACATCTATCATTCCAGTGTTAATACGAAATTGTAACTATTTTGCACTATGTTCTATTTATTGCCTTACCTCCATAACTTACTACATTTGCACACACTGTATATATATTTTCTGTTGTATTTTTGACTTTATGTTTTGTTTACCCCATATGTAACTCTGTGTTGTTGTTTTTATCGCACTGCTTTGCTTTATCTTGGCCAGGTTGCAGTTCTAAATGAGAACTTGTTCTCAGCTGGCTTACCTGGGTAAATAAAGGTAAAATATATTTTTATTTTTTAATTTTTTTTGTTTTGTTATTTTTTTTACAGTTGGCACTATGCATTGGGGCAGGTAGCATTCTCCTGGCATCCGCCAAACCCAGATTCGTCCATCGGACTGCCAGATGGTGAAGTGTGTTTCTTCACTCCAGAGAACGCATTTCCACTGCTCCAGAGTATAATGGCGGCAAGCTTTACACCACTCCAGCCGACACTTCGCATGGCGCATGGTAATTTTAGGCTTGTGCGCAGCTGCTCGTCCATGGAAACCCATTTCATGAAGCTCCTGATGAACAGTTCTTGTGCTGTCGTTGCTTCCAGAGGCAGTTTGGAACTCGGTAGTGAGTGTTGCAACCGAGGACAGACGATTGTTACGTGCTACGCGCTCCTGCACTCGGCGGTCCTGTTCTGTGATCTTGTGTGGCTTACCAATTCACGGCTGAGCCGTTGTTGCTCCTAGAAGTTTCCACTTCACAATAATAGCACTTACAGTTGACCAGGGCAGCTATAGCAGTGCATAAATGGGATGAACTGACTTGTTGGAAAGGTGGCATCCTATAACGGTGCCACGTTGAAAGTCACTGAGCTCTTCAGTAAGGCCATTCTACTGCTAATATTTGTCTATGGAGATTGCATGGTTGTGTGCTTGATTTTATACACCTGTCAGCAACGGGTGTAACTGAAATAGTTGAATCCACTAATTTGAAAGGGTGTCCACATACTTTTGGCTATGTATCATATTTTCCGGTCCTCCTGGCGTGATGCAATAGGGAAGGTCACTGCGGATCTACATGATGGGGAGCATATTGAATTGGTTTTCTGCTCTTTGGTCAATGTCTGATAATCCAGGCTGTTGGTGTGTCATTACAGATAAACTGTTTGGGATTCATGTTGGCCTTGGAAGTCATTACATCTGATTTTATTCCATGAAACCCCCAGGTGGTGGAATTGGACACCTCCTATGCAAAAAAGATGACTGTCCCATATTCAGACCCACCCACACACACACCGCTAAAACCGATGTTGCTGACACCTTGGCTGTCTGGCTTACCCAATCTCTCCAATTCCATTGTACTGATCAGTTGAAAGTATTACATTAGTTCTACAATGTTAAAAGTAGCCTAAAGGAATTACTGAAATGAGAACAAAAACGCTTGGATAAAACTGTCAGACAGAGGTTTTAATACAAGTACTTCACAGTTCATACACACACACACACGCACACACAACAGCAGCTCCCTGATGGGAAGCTGTGTTACCAACCAGCCTGGGAAGGGCATCCAGTGGGCTGGACTGTACTCTGATGAAGGGCACTGAGCTGGAGTCAAATCAATCTGCTCTGTCTGTCAGGAGACTTTGACACGCGGCTGACGTCTGCAATGAAACTGGGCTGTGGGAGGGTGGAGTCTGAGGGGAGGTGTGTGTGTGTGCGTGCGTGCGTGCGTCCGTGCGTGTGGCCCAACTGGGATACGTGAGACTTGAGTTCCTGTCTGGCCCTATGCTCTCCAGACCCCTGAGGCAGTTCATCTTGGCAAGGTGTCATCCCCCTGAATAAACTGTCAGTCAGCTATATAATGAATATCAACATAATGGACGGGATTGGCTTTTAATACCAGACGCCACGTGGCGTGATGACATCATAGCTGGATGAATGATGGCAGCTTCACCAGAGGATCCTTCCTATCCCTATCCTATACAATCTCGCCATCCTAGAATCGACCCGAATAAGGCTCCCTTTCACTACTTTTGTTTCACATATCTGAGGCTGAGAAAACGTGGCATAGACATTTGGCACATAGAACTGTAGAGTACTGTAGTTCTAATATCATAATAGTTGTATGAGTAGAGATACTGTATCCGTAGATGTGTTGGATTTCCACCACTTTTAAACTCAGTTACTCACCTTATTACGGAAATAATGCATCCAGGAGCAAACCATGTTGAACTTTATGTTGAACCTTTTGTTCTCTGTGTCATGCTCTAATTTAAAAAATGACTAGAAATTCCTGCACACAGGAGTTCACATAGCATCACTTATTTATAGTGCTAATGTTTTGACGAAAGTGGAAAGGTCGAAACATCAGCACAATAAATAAGTGATATTTTGCGTGCACAGTGAGTGGGAAGGACTTTCTTGTAGTTTAAACTATTTTCTTTCAGCACATTTGCAGAGCAACTACCAGATGTGTATTTTACAATGTTGTAATAATGTGACCCTCTCCTACAGTGTCCGACAGTAACCTATAAAGACTCATCCGGAGCCACAGTGACCTGAGGGTATTTGCACCAGATTGCTTATGATCAATTACTAGACCTGTCCATCAGAGCTGGGAGCCTTACACACACACACACACACACACACACCCGCGCACACACACGCTCAACCCATCCCCCCTTGTTAGGGACATCTTCCAGGCAACGTCTCCCTGTTTTCACACTCCATTTAGTATATTAACACATAGCTAAGACCGATGGCCACTCACTAACACAGTTTACATCTTATATAAGAGTTTGTGTTGTGTGTGATGGGCTATGTCTAAATCTGTTTTAACACACTGGTGTTGATATTCGCATCTTAATAAAGACAGCTATGATCACAGTTTATCAGTGCATGATGTTAGTGGACCTTGTGTGAATCTGTGTACGTGTGGTGTGTCCGTTGTCCCCTGTGGTGTTCCATATCACTATGACGTCAGAGAATCAGCTGGGTTAGGGAAGATTAGGGCAAGGTGTTTGGGTGTGAGTCAGTAGTGGTGAGGTGTGAAGTTTTACTGTGCGAGGGGAAATGTGATGTGTCAGATTACAGTGTATCAGTAAACAACTATAGGAGTTGATAATAAAGGGAGAGATGTGAATGAACATGTCAACTGGAAGCAGCCTTGTATCTGGCCTGCAGGATAAGGCACAAACATTGGCTGGGCTTTCTGACCCTACATTCAGGAGTTATCTGTTATAATTAATTTACATTTTAGTCATTTAGCAGACGCTCTTATCCAGAGCGATTTACAGTTAGTGAGTGCATACATTTTTCATACTGGCCCCCCGTGGGAATCGAACCCACAACCCTGGCATTGCAAGCACCATGCTCTACCAACTGAGCTATAGGAGGGACTATTTACCCTAATTTTAATCGTAACCCCTGCACATTCGGTGCTGGTACTCCTTTTATCTAGCCTCGTTATTGTTATTTTATTGTGTTACTATTTCCTTTTTTATTTAGCAAATTATTCTTACTTTTTAACTCCAAATCATTGGGAAAGGGCTCCTAAATAAGCATTTCACGGTAAAGTCTATACCTGTTGTATTCGGCGCATGTGATAAATACAAATTGATTTATTTTGATTTAAACCCTTATTCTGAACCTAACCCTAATCTTAGCAAGCAGTTGCTTATCAACAGATAGTTTGTTGATAGTATGACCACCTATCCACTATCCAAATAAAGTGTGACCATGAATTGAACTCTGGGGCTATCATTTCCAGAGCCAATATGAGAGGCAGCTTGGTGATGTGCGTGTTAAAACAGGTACAAATTTGCAGAAATGTACAATGGGAAAACGGCAGAATTTGTTTGAGTTGAGAAAGTTAAAATTGAGGAGATGAATGATTACATATCTTACATAATATGATAATTTTGACCACAACATGTCACAGAGAGGACTAAAGGTCATATAATACTGATTGCTCCTCAACACACTTTCAGCATGAAATCTATGCTGTTTGTCTACCTTGACAGAGTGAACAAATCAGTTATAGTTATAAGTTATAGTTGTCCTGCCTTGAGCTTTGTTCAATGTCACAATGCTGTTGTATGCTCCATCCAAACTGTCACAATACTTTTCTCTCAGGTCTCTATGCCCTGAGAAGATCTGCTATTTTTACGCAAACACACACTCTCTGTGTGTGTCTCTCTCCATCGAAGAGACTGAGCAGCTCTCTGCCCCCAGCTCTTGTTGAAACCCTGTTGTTTCAGTGAGGTGGACAACAGAAAGAAACATTGTGCAAATGAAATCCCTGAACGGTGCTTTTAGCCTCCAGGCTTTCCTCCTACTCCTTCATCATATGAGACAGGATTCAGACACAATATCATCAGATAGATAAAGTATATTATAGTAGAGATAGTAGAGAGTGAAGGAGAAGACAGTCTTCTGAAGGATCATGGTGTGTGTAATCGTAGTGGATGCTTTTTATTGTTTTGGTAGATTTCGCAAGACTTGATTGTTGCATTTCTTTTCCAATCGCCTTTGTTTGAAGAGAACTATAGTGTTGTTTTCAAGCCAGAAAGTAAGGTTTCTGTCAACACCAAGGGTGATTTAGGGTCAAACAGAAATGTCAGGTAAATGAGGAATATTCTGTAGGTGTGGAGAGCAACTCAACCAGATGCTGCCCGCGTGACCAGTTACAGTTGCTCATCCAGATTATATTTTTCGCTCTAACTTCATAAAGTACCCATACTGGAACCTGATCTCACATTTTACAGAATCATTTGACGTTTGACCATAGCCTTACAATTTGATGCATACGACATTTGGACAAAAGTCAATAATTAAAGTGAGTTTGTGATATCGGAACTCATCCCATTGCTAACTGTACCTTCTCCTCTTTGTAAAGGAGAGCTGAATAGGGAGACAAAAGAGACTCGTCCTCTCTGGAGAAAACATATTCTGGGGCACCAGCCTGGGATGTTTTTGGTCCAGCCCCGAACCTTTTGATGGTCATGTAAAAAAAATAAGTATATATCCCTGTATATACACTACCGGTCAAAAGTTTTAGAACACCTACTCATTCAAGGGTTTTTCTTAATTTTTACTATTTTCTACATTGTAGAATAATAGTGAAGACATCAAAACTATGAAATAACACATATGGAATCATGTAGTAACCAAAAAATTGTTCAACAAATCAAAATATATTTTATATTTGAGATTCTTCAAATAGCCACCCTTTGCCTTGATGACAGCTTTGCACACTCTTGGCATTCTCTCAACCAGCTTAATCTGGAATGCTTTTCCAACAGTCTTGAAGGAGTTCCCACATACAGTTGAAGTCGGAAGTTTACATACACTTAGGTTAGAGTCATTAAAACTAGTTTTTCAACCACTTCACAAATGTCTTGTTAACAAATTATAGTTTTGGCAAGTCGGTTAGGACACCTACTTTGTGCATGACACAATAGTAATTTTCCCAACAATTGTTTACAGACAGATTATTTAACTTATAATTCACTGTATCACAATTCCAGTGGGTCAGAAGTTTACATACACTAAGTTGACTGTGCCTTTAAACAGCTTGGAAAATTAAAGAAAATGATGTCATGGCTTTAGAAGCTTCTGATAGGCTAATTTACATAATTTGAGTCAATTGGAGGTGTACCTGTGGATGTATTTCAAGGCCTACCTTCAACCTCAGTGCTTCTTTCCCTGACATCATGGGAAAATCAAAATAAATCAGCCAAGACCTCAGAAAATAAATTGTAGACCTCCACAAGTCTGGTTCAAACGCCTGAAGGTACCACGTTCATCTGTACAAACAATAGTACGCAAGTATGAACACCATGGGACCACGCAGCCGTCATACCGCTCAGGAAGGAGACGCGTTCTGTCTCCTAGAGATGAACATATTTGGTGCGAAAAGTGCAAATCAATCCCAGAACTACAGCAAAGGACCTTGTGAAGATGCTGGAGGAAACAGGTACAAAAGTATCTATATCCACAGTAAAGCGAGTCCTATATCGACATAACCTGAAAGGCCGCTCAGCAAGGAAGAATCCACTGCTCCAAAACCACCATAAAAAAGCTAGACTACGGTTTGCAACTGCACATGGGGACAAAGATCTTACTTTTTGGAGAAATGTCCTATGGTTTGATGAAACAAAAATATAACTGTTTGGCCATAATGACCATCGTTATGTTTGGAAGAAAAAGGGGGCAGCTTGCAAGCCGAAGAACACCATCCCAACCGTGAAGCATGGGGGTGGCAGCATCATGCTGTGGGAGTGCTTTGCTGCAGGAGGGACTGGTGAACTTCACAAAATAGATGGCATCATGAGGAAGGAAAATTATGTTGATATATTGAAGCAACATCTCAAGACATCAGTCAGGAAGTTAAAGCTTGGTCGCAAATGGGTCTTCCAAATGGACAATGACCCCAAGCATACTTCCAAAGTTGTGGCAAAATGGCTGAAGGACAACAAAGTGAAGGTATTGGAGTGGCAATCACAAAGTCCTGACCTCAAACCTAGAGCAAATTTGTGGGCAGAACTGAAAAAGCGTGTGCGAGCAAGGAGGCCTACAAACCTAACACAGTTACACCAGCTATGTCAGGAGGAATGAGCCAAAATTCACCCAACTTATTGTGGGAAGCTTGTGGAAGGCTACCCGAAACGTTTGACCCAAGTTAAACAATTTAAAGGCAATGCTACCAAATACTAATTGAGTGTATGTAAACTTATGACCAACTGGGAATGTGATGAAAGAAATAAAAGCTGAAAGAAATCATTCTCTCTACTATTATTCTCACATTTCACATTCTTAAAATAAAGTGGTGATCCTAACTGACCTAAAATAGGGAATCTTTACTAGGATTAAATGTCAGGAATTGTGAAAAACTGAGTTTAAATGTATTTGGCAAAGGTGTATGTAAACTTCTGACTTCAACTGTATGCGGTCCGACTCATCCCAAACCATCTCAATTTGATTGAGGTCGGGGGATTGTGGAGGCCAGGTCACTGATGCAGCACTCCATCACTCTCCTTCTTGGTTAAATAGCCCTTACACAGCCTGGAGGTGTGTTGGATCATTGACCTGTTGAAAAACAAATGATAGTCCCACTCGGCCCAAACCAAATAGGATGGCGTATTGCTGCAGAATGCATTGGTAGCCATGCTGGTTAAGTGTGCCTTGAATTCTAAATAAATCACAGACAGTGTCACCAGCAAAGCACCCCGACACCATACCACCTCCTCCATGCTTTACGGTGGGAAATACACATGCAGAGATCATCCGTTCACCGACATCGTGTCTCACAAAGACACAGCGATTGGAACCAAAAATCTCCAATTTGGACTCCAGACCAAAGGACAGATTTCCACCGGTCTAATGTCCATTGCTCGTGTTTCTTGGCCCAAGCAAGTCTCTTCTTATTGGTGTCCTTTAGTAGTGGTTTCTTTGCAGCAATTCGACCATGAAGTCCTGATTCACACAGTCTTCTCTGAACAGTTGATGTTGATATGTGTCTGTTACTTGAACTCTGAAGCATTTATTTGGGATGCAATTTCTGAGGCTGATTACTCTGATGAACTTATCCTCTGCAGCAAAGGTAACTCTGGGTCTTCCATTCCTGTGGCGGTCCTCATGAGAGCCAGTTTCATCATTACGCTTGATGGTTTTTGCAACTGCACTTGAAGTGTCACGCCCTGACTCAGGGGACTCTTATATGTTGAGTCAGGGTGTGAATATTCTATGTTGTGTTTTCTATGTTTCAGTCTAGGTGTTGTATATCTATGTTTGGCCGGGTGTGATTCCCAATCAGAGACAGCCATCGCTCGTTGTCTCTGATTGGGGATCATACATTTACATTTTAGTCATTTAGCAGACGCTCTTATCCAGAGCGACTTACAGTTAGTGAATACATCTTTTTTTTTTATACTGGCCCCCCGTGGGAATCGAACCCACAACCCTGGCATTGCAAACGCCATGCTCTATCAACTGAGCTACATCCCTGCCGGCCATTCCCTCCCCTACCCTGGACAAATTGTGCGCCGCCCATGAGTCTCCCGGTCGCGGCCGGCTGCGACAGAGCCTGGATTCGAACCAGGATCTCTAGTGGCACAGTTAGCACTGCGATGCAGTGCCTTAGACCACTGCGCCACTCAGGAGTACTTAGGCAGCCTGTTGGCATGCATTAGTTGTGGGATCTTGGTCCGGTTTGAGGCTTGTTTTGTGTTTAGCCTTAGGACTTCACGTTTCATTTGTTTGTTGTTTTGTTTAGTGTGTTTATCGTTGTAATAAACATGTACGCATTTCACGCTGCGCCTTGGTCTGACCCGTCCTTAAACGAACGTGACATGATGAAACGTTCAAAGTTCTTGAAATGTTCAGTATTGACTGACCTTCATGTCTTAAAGTAATGATGAATTGTAGTTTCTCTTTGCTTATTTGAGCTGTTCTTGCCATAATATGGACTTGGTATTTGACCAAATAGGGCTATCTTCTGTATACCCCCCCTACCTTGTCACAACACAACTGATTGGCTCAAACGCATTAAGAAGGAAATGCATTCCACAAATTAACTTCTAAGAAAGCACATCTGTTATTTGAAATGCATTCCAGGTGACTACCTCATGAAGCTGGTTGAGAGAATGCCAAGAGTGTGCAAAGCTGTCATCAAGGCAAAGGGTGCCTATTTGAAGAATCTCAAATATAAAATATATTTTTGATTTGTTTAACACTTTTTTGGTTACTATATGATTCCATATGTGTTATTTCATAGTGTTGATGTCTTCACTATTATTCTACAATATAGGAAATAGTATAAATAAGGAAAAACCCTTGAATGTGTCACGCTCGTCGTAGGGAATAGAGGACCAAGGCGCAGCGTTGCAGGCAAACATACTCTTTAATTAGAGACACGATCAAAAACAACAAACGATATGTGACAGTTCACGGTCTAACATAAACAGACTAGAAACAAGAAACCACAATGAATGAATGCCTAACGGCTACCTAAGTATGACTCCCAATCAGAGACAACGAGCTACAGCCGTCTCTGATTGGGAGCCACACTGGCCAACATAGATATACAACAACTAGACCCTATAAATGAACACCCTGGCTCAACATACGAGAGTCCCCAGAGCCAGGGCATGACAGTACCCCCCCCCAAAGGCGCGGACTCCGACCGCGCCAACCAAACACAACAGGGGAGGGACCGGGTGGACACTCCGCCTCGGCGGCGGATCCGGCTCCGGACATGACCCCCACTCCTTCTCTAAACCCCCAAAGTACCCCTGGTCCGGTCTGGCCCTGCTGACCGGAGCTGGACTGCACACTGGTGGAGCGGATTGCTCTAGCTCCGGCGTGACGCAGCTGACCCGTGCCGACCCAGGCACCGGTGGAACAGGCACGGGCTGTGCCGGACTGACGACGCACACCACTGGCTTGGTGTGGGGAGCAGGAACGGGCCGAACCGGGCTGACGAAACGCACCACTGACTTGGTGCGGGGAGCAGGAACGGGCCGAGCCGGGCTGACGAAGCGCACCACTGACTTGGTGCGGGGAGCAGGAACGGGCCGAGCCGGGCTGACGAAGCGCACCACTGACTTGGTGCGGGGAGCAGGAACGGGCCGAGCCGGGCTGACGAAGCGCACCACTGACTTGGTGCGGGGAGCAGGAACGGGCCGAGCCGGGCTGATGAAGCGCACCACTGACTTGGTGCGGGGAGCAGGAACGGGCCGAGCCGGGCTGACGAAGCGCACCACTGACTTGGTGCGGGGAGCAGGAACAGACCGGACCGTACTGGGAACACACACCACTGGCCCTACACCGGGATCTGGAATGGGCCGGACCGGACTGGTAACACACCCCAGTACCTCTCGCCGTGCCTCTACACCTTCCATCCCCTCTTCGACCAGTGGCCCCCGTAACCTGGCGGCCTCCTCTGCCAACCCGCTGGACCGCTCTATCGCGGCCTCCTGTTGCCCCGACGTCGTGAGCCCCCCCCCTAAAAAATTTCTGGGGGTCTCTCTTCCCCGTGGACCAGGCCTCTATCGTTCTCGCCCAACTCTCGCTCTCCTGCTTCCAACTCCAGCCATTCTGCTCCTCCTTTGGCTTGACCCAGTCGAGACTCTTCCTCCACTGTTCCCAAGTCCACCCTCTCTGCTCCTCATTAGGCTTGACCCAGTCGAGGTTGCCACGGAGATCTGCTAGCGACTCCCCTGGCGATGGCTCCTGGACACGCTGCTTGGTCCAGTTTTGGTGGTTTCTTCTGTCACGCTCGTCGTAGGGAATAGAGGACCAAGGTGCAGCGTTGCAGGCAAACATACTCTTTAATTAGAGACACGATCAAAAACAACAAACGATACGTGACAGTTCACGGTCTAACATAAACAGACTAGAAACAAGAAACCACAATGAATGAATGCCTAACGGCTACCTAAGTATGACTCCCAATCAGAGACAACGAGCTACAGCCGTCTCTGATTGGGAGCCACCCTGGCCAACATAGATATACAACAACTAGACCCTAGAAATGAACACCCTGGCTCAACATACGAGAGTCCCCAGAGCCAGGGCGTGACAGAATGAGCAGGTGTTCTAAAACTTTTGACCGGTAGTGTATATTTATACACACATTTGAAAATGTCAGTCTGATATGAGTTTCCATAACCACACATCACTTGCGCTATAATGTATTTAATAAAACGTGTTTTACTGACACATTTTAATGACAAAAAACAACAACAATACATTATACTGTGTTAGGCAGTAGCAGGCACTGCAAGAAGCCCCCGGAGTGACGCGGTGACTGCAGTGTGTGATTGGTCAAGATTTTTCAACTCAGTGGACCACTCACGTCCCCTTGACCCCTCCCCCACCCCTACAGCACTGGTTAGATGTCAATGTCATCACTCAGCAAACGCCTGTCACTCAGTCAGAGTCTGCAGCATAGCAGAGCAAATATGGATATTCGGAACCTCTTCCGAAAGAGAGCCAAAAAAAGCAAGCAGGTTGAGTAGGTTGAGCACGAGCAGGCAGCAGTGAATGAGGTGGAGAACAGCCAGAAAGTCAAAGTGCAGCAGCAGAAGCTGAGTTAGCCACAGGTTTGTGCAGGGTTGGTGGTAGCTAACTAGCTAGTTAGTCTCTCTCAGCATAAGGGTCGGCTAATGCCAATAAGGTAGCGTTAGCGTGAGTCACTACATGTTAGAATTATCTTTGGCAGTGATTACAGCTGTGAGTCTTTCTAGGTAAGTCTCTAAGAGCTTTGCAAACCTGGATTGTGCAATATTTTAAAACTTTTTAATATTCTTCAAGCTCTGTCAAGTTGATTGCTGATCATTGCTAGAGAGCCATTTTCAAGTCTTCAGGTCTTGCCATAGATTTTCAAGCTGATTGAATGCCAAACTGTAACTAGGCCACTCAGAAACATTCAATGTCGTCTTGGTAAGTAACTCCAGTGTATATTTGGCCTTGCGTTTTAGGTTATTGTTCTGCTGGAAGGTGGATTTATTTCCCAGTGTCTGTTGCAAAGCAGACTAAACCAGGTTTTCCTATAGGACTTTGCCTGTGCTTAGCACTATTCCTTTTCTTTTTATCCAAAAAAACGTCCTAGTCCTTGCCGATGACAAGTATACCCATAACCTGATGCAGCCGCCACCATGCTTGAAAATATGAAGAGTGGTACTCAGTGATGTGTTGTGTTGGATTTGCCCCAAACATAATGCTTTGTATTCAGGACAAAAAGTTAATTTTTTTGACAAATTGTTTACAGTATTGCTATTGCAAACAGGATGTATGTTTTGGAATATTTTTATTCTGTACAGGCTTCCTTCCTTTCACTCTGTCATTTAGGTTAGTATTGTGGAGTAACTACAATGTTGTTGATCCATCCTTAGGTTTCTCCTATCACAACCATTAAACTCTGTAACTGTTTTAAAGTCACCATTGGTCCTCTGTAGCTCAGCTGGTAGAGCACAGCGCTTGTAACGCCAAGGTAGTGGGTTCGATCCCTGGGACCACCCATACACAAAAATGTATGCACGCATGACTGTAAGTCGCTTTGGATAAAAGTGTCTGCTAAATGGCATATTATTGTTATTATGGTGAAATCCCTGAGCTGTTTCCTTCCTCTCCGTCACCTGAGATGGGACGGACGCCTGTATCTTTGTAGCGACTGGGTGTGTTGATTCACCATCCAAAGTGTCATTAATAACTTCACCATGCTCAAAGGGATATTCAGTGTCTGCTTTTTTATTTTTAACCATCTACCAATAGCTGCCCTTCTTTGCGAGACATTGGAAAACATCCCTGGTCTTTGTTGTTAAACCTGTGCTTGAAATTCACTGCTTGACTGAGGGACCTTATAGATAATTTGATGTGTGGGGTACAGAGATGGGGTAGTCATTCAAGAATCATGTTAAACACCATTATTGCACACATAGTCCATGCAACTTATTATCTGACTAATTAAGCAAATTTTTACACCTGAAGTTATTTAGGCTTGCCATAACAAATACTTAAAGACTGAATACTTTTTTTATAATTTTGTATTAACATATTATGCGATAATGTGAGTAGATCAGTGACACAAAATCTAAATTTAATCAATTTTAAATGCAGGCTGTAACACAACAAAATGTGGAAAAAGTCAAGTGGTGTGAATACTTTCTGAAGGCACTGTATATCATGTGTACAGTATATATATATATATATATATATATATATATATATATATATATATATATATATATACAGTGGGGAGAAGAAGTATTTGATACATTGCCGATTTTGCAGGTTTTCCTACTTACAAAGCATGTGGAGGTCTGTAATTTTTATCCTAGGTACACTTCAACTGTGAGAGACGGAATCTAAAATAAAAATCCACAAAATCACATTGAATGATTTTTAAGTAATTAATTTGCATTTTATTGCATGACATAAGTATTTGATCACCTACCAACCAGTGAGAATTCCGTCTCTCACAGACCTGTTAGTTTTTCTTTAAGAAGCCCTCCTGTTCTCCACTCATTACCTGTATTAACTAACCCTCGCCATCACGGTTGACAACTCCGTTGTGTCCTCCTCCCAGAGTGCAAAGAACCTTGGCATGACCCTGGACAACACCCTGTCGTTCTCCGCTAACATCAAAGCGGTGACCCGATTCTGTAGGTTCATGTTCTACAACATTCTCAGAGTACAACCCTACCTTACACAGGAAGCGACACGGGTCCTAATCCAGGCACTTGTCATCTCCCGTCTGGATTACTGCAACTCGCTGTTGGCTGGGCTCCTGCCTGTGCCATTAAACCCCTACAGCTTCCAGTTGAAGCCCGCATCTGCTACAAGACCATGGTGCTTGCCTACGGAGCTGTGAGGGGAACGGCACCTCCGTACCTTCAGGCTCTGATCAGTCCCTACACCCAAACGAGGGCATTGCGTTCATCCACCTCTGGCCTGCTGGCCCCCCTATCTCTGCGGAAGCACAGTTCCCGCTCAGCCCAGTCAAAACTGTTCGCTGTTCTGGCACCCCAATGGTGGAACAAGCTCCCTCACGACGCCAGGACAGCGGAGTCACTCACCACCTTCCGGAGACACTTGAAACCCCACTTCTTTAAGGAATACCTGGGATAGGATAAAAGTAATCCTTCTACAACCTCAAACAGTCACACTCCAAACTCTACTATGGTCAAGACCAAAGAGCTGTCAAAGGACACCAGAAACAAAATTGTAGACCTGCACCAGGCTGGGAAGACTGAATCTGCAATAGGTAAGCAGCTTGGTTTGAAGAAATCAACTGTGGGAGCAATTATTAGGAAATGGAAGACATACAAGACCACTGATAATCTCCCTCGATCTGGGGCTCCACGCAAGATCTCACCCCGTGGGGTCAAAATGATCACAAGAACGGTGAGCAAAAATCCCAGAACCACACGGGGGGACCTAGTGAATGACCTGCAGAGAGCTGGGACCAAAGTAACAAAGCCTACCATCAGTAACACACTACTCCGCCAGGGACTCAAATCCTGCATTGCCAGACGTGTCCCCCTGCTTAAGCCAGTACATGTCCAGGCCCGTCTGAAGTTTGCTAGAGTGCATTTGGATGATCCAGAAGAGGATTGGGAGAATGTCATATGGTCAGATGAAACCAAAATAGAACTTTTTGGTAAAAACTCAACTCGTCGTGTTTGGAGGACAAAGAATGCTGAGTTGCATCCAAAGAACACCATACCTACTGTGAAGCATGGGGGTGGAAACTTCATGCTTTGGGGCTGTTTTTCTGCAAAGGGACCAGGACGACTGATCCGTGTAAAGGAAAGAATGAATGGGGCCATGTATCGTGAGATTTTGAGTGAAAACCTCCTTCCATCAGCAAGGGCATTGAAGATGAAACATGGCTGGGTCTTTTAGCATGACAATGATCCCAAACACACCTCCCGGGCAACGAAGGAGTGGCTTCGTAAGAAGCATTTCAAGGTCCTGTAGTGGCCTAGCCAGTCTCCAGATCTCAACCCCATAGAAAATCTTTGGAGGGAGTTGAAAGTCCGTGTTGCCCAGCGACAGCCCCAAAACATCACTGCTCTAGAGGAGATCTGCATGGAGGAATGGGCCAAAATACCAGCAACAGTGTGTGAAAACCTTGTGAAGACTTACAGAAAACGTTTGACCTGTGTCATTGCCAACAAGGGGTATATAACAAAGTATTGAGAAACTTTTGTTATTGACCAAATACTTATTTTCCACCATAATTTGCAAATAAATTCATAAAAAATCCTACAATGTGATTTTCTGGAATTTCTTTTCTCATTTTGTCTGTCATGGTTGACATGTACCTATGATGAAAATTACAGGCCTCTCTCATCTTTTTAAGTGGGAGAACTTGCACAATTGGTGGCTGACTAAATACTTTTTTCCCCCACTGTATATATATATTGTAAAGTGGTTATCGCACTGGCTATCATAAGGTGAATGCACCAATTTTTAAGTCGCTCTGGATAAGAGCGTCTGCTAAATGACGAAAGTGTAAATGCAAAATTAAAGACTAAGAGACAGCAACAGCTAGGGTAGACAATAGAGACAGCAACAGCTATGGTAGACAATAGAGACAGCAACAGCTGTGGTAGACAGGAGATACAGCAACAGCTATGGTAGACAATAGAGACAGCAACAGCTAGGGTAGACAAGAGAGACAGCAACAGCTAGGGTAGACAAGAGAGACAGCAACAGCTAGGGTAGACAAGAGAGACAGCAACAGCTAGGGTAGACAAGAGAGACAGCAACAGCTATGGTAGACAAGAGAGACAGCAACAGCTAGGGTAGACAAGAGAGACAGCAACAGCTATGGTAGACAAGAGAGACAGCAACAGCTAGGGTAGACAAGAGAGACAGCAACAGATAGGGTAGACAAGAGAGACAGCAACAGCTAGGGTAGACAAGAGAGACAGCAACAGCTAGGGTAGACAAGAGAGACAGCAACAGATAGGGTAGACAAGAGAGACAGCAACAGCTAGGGTAGACAAGAGAGACAGCAACAGCTATGGTAGACAAGAGAGACAGCAACAGCTAGGGTAGACAAGAGAGACAGCAACAGATAGGGTAGACAAGAGAGACAGCAACAGCTAGGGTAGACAACAGAGACAGCAACAGCTGTGGTAGACAGGAGATACAGCAACAGCTATGGTAGACAATAGAGACAGCAACAGCTAGGGTAGACAAGAGAGACAGCAACAGCTAGGGTAGACAAGAGAGACAGCAACAGCTAGGGTAGACAAGAGAGACAGCAACAGCTAGGGTAGACAAGAGAGACAGCAACAGCTAGGGTAGACAAGAGAGACAGCAACAGCTAGGGTAGACAAGAGAGACAGCAACAGCTAGGGTAGACAAGAGAGACAGCAACAGCTAGGGTAGACAAGAGAGACAGCAACAGCTAGGGTAGACAAGAGAGACAGCAACAGCTAGGGTAGACAAGAGAGACAGCAACAGCTAGGGTAGACAAGAGAGACAGCAACAGCTAGGGTAGACAAGAGAGACAGCAACAGCTAGGGTAGACAAGAGAGACAGCAACAGATGAAACAGAGAAAGCGATGAAGAGAGGCAGAACACACAGTAGACTGTATCACGTAAAGCTGCTCTATAGATTCTAATTACTGCACAGTATGTGTCTGCGTGTGTGAGCGAGCGAGAGAGATGGCGTTTGGGTACTGCGGGAGTTTTTAATCAGTTTGGCTCATTGGACAGGTCAGAGTCTATGTTTGAAGTTGTTGAGTATTATGGAGGTTTTTGGCAATACACTGTAGATGTATGTGTTCCAGAGTAGAGAGTAGAGAGTGTTCCAGAGTAGAGAGTAGAGAGTGTTCCAGAGTAGAGAGACCCACAGTAGCAACTGTAATTAAGTACTGGCAGTGTCTGCTAGTGTGAAGGTACCTGAAAAAGATTGAATCTCTCAATACTCATCTCAAAGTGCACCAAGTTCATGCATTTAGCTATTGAAATTCCTTTTGTTTGGACGGGGGAGGATGCACCCGGAGCCCCCCACTGGCTTTGGGCTAAGCCCTAGAAATGCCCCTGGCCATTATACCAGAGGCCAATTCAGGACCCCATTGGACATTATGAAGCCTATCACCTTAGTGCCAATGCCACGCCTACCCCCACTTCACTTCCACTGCACCAAATACCCTAGTTTCAGACTTCTAATTATCCTTACACCTCTAAAGATTCTAGCCACTTCCATGCCAGTCGGAAGAACTTAGGTGTTTTATCTCTCAACACTCAAAAGCTTGTTTCCCCACCGACTGTTGTATAAGGGTTACCATGGGGTGTTAAATAGTTAAAGACTCCAACCGCCCAAGCCATAGACTACTCTCTCTGCTTCCGCACGGCAAGTGGTACCGGTACACCAAGTATGGCACCAACAGGCTCTTGAACAGCTTCTATCCCCAAGCAATAAGACTGATAAATAGCTAACAAAATAGCTACACGGACTATCTGAGTTAATCTTGTATCTTTATTGACCTTTAATTTGTATTTTTGCACTTTCTATATGCACACTCACGACGCCCAACACATTCACACACACACACACACTCACGCCATCATCTGCTCACTCACACATAATATACACCTACATCAGTGGTGGTTGGTGCCGTTTAAGATGAGGGAGGAAAAAAAAAAAATTATGAGCATGGCCTTATTTCTATTACAGCATATTGGATGACTGTCATTCATATTCCATTCACCCAGTTCAATGCAATATTGATAGGTTTAGGCTGATACATGATACTTCCATTTTCTCTATACCCATCATGAGGATGCTACAACCTATGAATGAAAGTTTACAATATAGGTGCACACAGGTCGAGAGAAACATTTGAGGAGACAGACAGCGACACATGGACAGACAGTGACACATTCAAAACCGCCTTGCACACTCTCATTTGCTTCATTTTAATAAAAGTTTTTCAACAGAATTGGGGGAATGATTACACCCCTGATGTATTCACTTTCATAGTAGCCACGTTATATTCCTTCTTGCATCTATACTGTCTCCTCCTCTCACATTTCCCCTTCGCTTGTGGACTTCAATGCACAACACATCAGCTGTCTGTGACCATGCGAAAAAACCTTTCCTAGCCAAACCATATCATAACCGCTAACAGCTACACACAGCCTACATTGTTGTACCATCTTAGCTAAACTAATGTCATAGTCAACATAGCTAATAGAACTAACACGTTAGTAAACCCGCTACAATCATGCAGTATAGTGTACAGTCAGTAAGCAGCTTAGCAGTTACACTGGCGGGCCCCGGTGGCAATAAATTAGTGAAACCAAAAGCTTACCTTGACTTGGAAGAGTTCCAGTGTTGGATAGTCATAGTCAGCTAGCTAACATAGCATCCCTCTATTTGAGCCTGGTGTTTGAGTAGGCTAAACTAGCGAGCTGCATTTACTAGATGAAATATCTCTCTCTCTCGCTTCTCCTTAATTTTGGAATAAACTCATTTCAATTTCTTTCTCTCTTTTTCAGTCAACTACTCACCACATTTTATACACTGCTGTGCTAGCTAGCTGTAGCTTATGTTTTCACTACTGGATTCATTCTCTGATCCTTTGATTGGGTGGAGGACGTCCTCCGGAAGTTGTCATAATTACTGTGTAAGTCTATGGAAGGGGGTGAGAACCATGAGCCTCCTAGGTTTTGCATTGAAGTCAATGTACCCAGAGGAGGACGGAAGCTAACTGTCCTTCGGCTACACCATGGTACTACCCTACAGAGTGCTGTTGAGGCCACTGTAGACCTTCATTGCAAAATAGTGTGTTTTAATCAATTATTTGGTGACGTGAATATATTTAGTAAAGTTTTATCTAAAAAGGATAACTTTTTTAATGTTTCACTATATATATAAAAAAAAAGAACTTAATTGAGGAGGATGGTCCACTGACATACATTTATACTGACTCTACACACACGCACACCAACTCACATATAGGCTGCTGCTACTCTTTTTATCTTATATCCTTTTGCCTAGTCACCTTACCCCTATACAGTATGAAAATGTATGCACTCACTAACTGTAAGTCGCTCTGGATAAGAGCGTCTGCTAAATAACTAAAATGTAAAATGTAAATACATATCTACTACCTCCATCACTCCCGTATCCCTGCATATTGTAAATATGGTATTGGAACTGATCCTGTCTCTAGTATTGTCACGGGCTGATGTGGATGTGGTGTTGGAGTCAGGCGCAGGACACAGAAGCTTAGTCCAACAGACTTTACTTGTCAAAACACGACAATACAAAATAACGGGCCTCAACAAAACGGAGGCGAGCGATTACGCATACTGTGCGTCAATACACAAAATACAAGTGATTACGCATACAGTGCGTCAATACACTAAACACATGAGAGCAAATACAAAACACCAACGGACAGGCGGACAACAACACACAACTACAAACAAAACCAAAGGAAACTTATAGGTGACATAATCAATACGTGATATGGAACAGGTGCACTAATCAGACAAAACCAAACAAACATAGAGAACATCAAACGGTAGCAGCTAGTACTCCGGAGACGACGAACGCCGAAGCCTGCCCGAACAAGGAGGAGGAGCAGTCTCGGCGGAATTCGTGACAGTACCCCCCCCTTGACGCGCGTTTCCAGCCGTGCGCCGACTCCGGCCTCGGGGACGGCCAGGAGGACGTGGAGCAGGGCGCGTAGGATGACTACGGTGGAACTCAGTCAGGAGGGATGGATCTAAAATGTCCCTCCTAGGCACCCAGCACCGTTCCTCCGGACCGTACCCCTCCCACTCCACGAGATATTGTAGACCCCCCATCCGACGTCTCGAAACCACGATGGACCGGACTGAGTACGCCAGAGCCCCCTCGATGTCCAGTGGGGGCGGAGGGGTCTCTCTTATCTCACTCTCCTGGAGTGGACCAGCTACCACCGGCCTGAGGACATGGAACGAGGGGTTAATGTGATAGTCATTAGGCAGTTGCAACTTGTAACACACCTCGTTCAATCTCCTCAGGACTTTAAATGGCCCCACAAACCGCCGGCCAAGCTTCCGGCAGGGCAGGCGAAGGGGCAGGTTTCAAGTCGAGAGCCAGACTCGATCTCCAGGGGCGTAGACTGGACCCTCACTGCGGTGGAGATCGGCGCTCGCCTTCTGCCTGCGGATGGCCCGCTGCAGATGTACGTGTGCAGCGTTCCACGTTTCTTCCGAGCGCCGAAACCACTCATCCACCGCAGGAGCCTCGATCTGGCTCTGATGCCATGGTGCCAGAACCGGCTGATAACCTAACACACACTGAAAAGGGGTCAGGTTAGTAGAGGAGTGGCGAAGAGAGTTCTGAGCCATCTCTGCCCAGGGGATATACCCCGACCACTCCTCCGGCCGGCCCTGGCAATAGGATCTCAGAAACCTACCCACATCCTGGTTTACTCTCTCCACCTGCCCATTACTCTCAGGGTGGTAACCCGAGGTAAGGCCAACCGAGACCCCCAAGCGTTCCATGAACGCCCTCCAGACTCTAGAGGTGAATTGGGGACCCCGATCAGACACTATATCCTCGGGAATCCCGTAGTGCCGGAAGACGTGGGTGAACAAAGCCTCAGCGGTCTGTAGGGCAGTAGGGAGACCCGGCATAGGAATGAGACGACATGCCTTAGAGAACCGATCCACAACGACCAGAATAGTGGTATTCCCCTGAGAGGGGGGAAGGTCCGTAACAAAGTCCACCGAGAGGTGAGACCACGGCCGTTGTGGAACGGGCAGGGGTTGTAACTTCCCCCTGGGCAGGTGTCTAGGCGCCTTACACTGAGCACACACCGAGCAGGAGGAGACATAAACCCTCACGTCCCTAGCCAATGTTGGCCACCAGTACTTAACACTAAGGCAGTGCACTGTCCGGCCAATACCTGGATGTCCAGAGGAGGGTGACGTATGAGCCCAATAGAAGAGACGATCACGGACCTCGAGCGGCACGTACGTCCGACCCACTGGACACTCTGGGGGAGTAGGGTCGGTGCGTAACGCCCGCTCAATTTCCGCATCGACCTCCCATACCACCGGTGCCACCAGACAAGACTCCGGCAGTATGGGAGTGGGCTCAATGGACCTCTCCTCTGTGTCATACCGCCGGGACAGGGCGTCTGCCTTACCGTTCTGGGACCCTGGGATGTAAGTGATCTTAAAAATGAACCGGGTCAGGAACATGTTCCACCTGGCCTGACGAGGGTTCAATCTCCTAGCTGCCCGGATGTACTCCAGATTACGATGGTCAGTCAGAATGAGAAAAGGGTGTTGAGCCCCCTCAAGCCAATGCCTCCACACCTTTAGGGCTTGAACCACGGCTAACAGCTCCCTGTCCCCTACGTCATAATTACGCTCAGCCGGGCTGAGCTTTTTAGAATAAAAAGCACAGGGACGGAGCTTAGGAGGCGTGCCGGAGCGTTGCGACAGTACTGCCCCAATACCGGCCTCTGACGCGTCCACCTCTACCTGGAACGCTAAAGTGGGGTCTGGGTGCGCCAGCACCGGAGCCGAAGTGAACAGGTCCTTCAGTTTACAAAACGCCCTGTCCGCTTCAGCCGACCACGGCAAACGCACCGGGCCCCCCTTCAGCAGGGAAGTAATGGGAGCTGCTACCTGTCCAAAACCCCGGATAAACCTCCGGTAGTAATTGGCAAAACCCAAAAACTGCTGCACCTCTTTAACAGTGGTTGGGGTTTGCCAGTTACGCACGGCTGACACCCGGTCAACCTCCATCTTCACCCCTGACGCGGACAACCGATGACCCAAGAAGGAGATGGACTCCTGGAAAAACAGACATTTCTCTGCCTTGACATACAGATCATGCTCCAACAGCCTACCCAACACTCGGCGCACCAGGGCTACATGCTCGGCTCGGGAAGCAGAGTACACTAGGATGTCGTCAATGTACACTACCACTCCCTGCCCATGCAGGTCCCGGAAGATCTCGTCCACAAATGATTGGAAGACTGAAGGAGCATTCATTAACCCGTATGGCATGACAAGATACTCATAATGACCTGAGGTGGTACTAAATGCCGTCTTCCATTCATCTCCCTCCCTAATGCGCACCAAGTTATAAGCGCTCCTGAGATCCAGTTTTGTGAAGAAACGCGCTCCGCGTAATGATTCAGTCATACTCGCAATCAGAGGTAGAGGGTAACTGTATTTCACAGTGATCTGATTGAGACTACGATAATCAATACACGGGCGCAAACCTCCATCCTTTTTCTTCACAAAAAAGAAACTTGAGGACGCAGGGGAAGTGGAGGGCCATATGTATCCCTGTCTCAGGGACTCAGCTATGTATGTTTCCATAGCCGCCGTCTCCTCTTGAGACAGAGGATACACATGGCTCCGCGGAAGTGCCGCACCTGTCTGGAGGTTTATCGCACAATCTCCCTGTCTATGAGGTGGCAATCGCGTCGCCCTCATCTTGCTGAACACGAGTGCCAAATCCTCATACTCAGGGGGAATGTGCATTGCGGGCACTTGGTTCGGACTCTCCACCGTGGTCGCCCCAACGGAAACACCTAAACATCGCCCAACACACTGGCCAGACCATTCCTTGAGAGCCCTCTGTTGCCACGAAATGGTGGGGTCATGGGTGATTAACCAAGGAAGCCCCAGCACCACGGGATACGCAGGAGAGTCAATTAGGTACAACTGAATAATCTCCTCATGACCCCCCTGCGTCTTCATCTTTAGTGGCGCTGTGACCTCCCTAATCAACCCAGATCCCAACGGGCGGCTATCTAGGGCATGGACAGGAAAGGGTGCATCAACGGGCAGGAGGGGAATCCCTAACTTAGAACAAAATTTCCGATCAATAAAATTCCCAGCTGCGCCTGAATCGACTAGCGCCTTATGCTGGGGAATGAGATGCAACCTGAGGAAATACCACAGGTATACACAAGTGAACAACAGAGAGCTCTGGGTGAGTGGGGTGCCTACTCACCTGAAATGACTCCCCAGTGCGCGACCTGTTGCCTCGATTCCTTGGAGACCCTCCCCAGCACCTAGCCGCAGTGTGTCCTCCACGGCCACAGCTGGTGCAGGGGACGGCCCCCCTCGGGTTCCTCTCCCTCTCTCTCTAGCGCCAGCACCCCCAAGCTCCATTGGGCTTGGCTCGGAGGTGCTGGGGGATGGAATGGACGGCCCCATCTCGGGACGTCCGCGGGTGGCCAGCAGGGTATCCAGACGAATGGACATGTCCACTAGCTGGTCGAAGGACAGATTGGTGTCCCTGCAGGCCAGCTCTCGACGAACGTCCTCACGCAGGCTACACAGATAGTGGTCGATGAGGGCCCTCTCATTCCACCCCGCATCCGCCGCTAGAGTCCGGAAATCCAGGGCGAACTCCTGTGCGCTCCTCTTCCCCTGTCGGAGGTGGAACAGACGCTCCCCCGCCGCTTTACCCTCAGGAGGGTGATCGAAAACTGCCCTGAAGCGGCGGGAGAACTCCGCGTAGCTGACGGTGGCGGCGTCTATTCCCCTCCATTCGGCGTTGGCCCACTCCAACGCCTTGCCGGAGAGACAGGAGATGAGGGCGGAAACGCTCTCGTATCCCGAGGGCGCCGGGTGTATGGTGGCCAGGTAGAGTTCCACCTGAAGGAGGAACCCCTGACACCCGGCTGCGGTGCCATCATACGCCCTCGGGAGCGAGAGCCGAATCCCACTGGATTCCGGAGCTGGTCTGGTGGGGCTGGCCGATGGTGGTGGTAATGTAGGAGGAGGTGTGGGCACGCCTCCCCTTTCCCATCGGCGCAGGGTGTTCATTACCTCCTGCATGGCGGAGCCGAGTTGCTGGATCATGGCGTCCTGGCAGCTGACCCGATCCTCCAGCGACTCGGTCGCCGCCGCTGCTCCTGCTGACTCCATTGTATGGTGTGTTGTTCTGTCACGGGCTGATGTGGATGTGGTGTTGGAGTCAGGCGCAGGACACAGAAGCTTAGTCCAACAGACTTTACTTGTCAAAACACGACAATACAAAATAACGGGCCTCAACAAAACGGAGTTGAGCGATTACGCATACTGTGCGTCAATAGACAAAATACAAGTGATTACGCATACAGTGCGTCAATACACTAAACACACGAGAGCAAATACAAAACACCAACGGACAGGCGGACAACACCACACAACTACAAACAAAACCAAAGGAAACTTATAGGTGACATAATCAATACGTGATATGGAACAGGTGCACTAATCAGACAAAACCAAACAAACATAGAGAACATCAAACGGTAGCAGCTAGTACTCCGGAGACGACGAACGCCGAAGCCTGCCCGAACAAGGAGGAGGAGCAGTCTCGGCGGAATTCGTGACAAATGCTTACTTACTCACTTATTGTGTTCTTCATATTTCTTCTTATTTCTCATGTGTTTTTTTTCTAGTACTACATTGATATTGATTATTGCATTGTTGGGTTTTGAGTTTGCAAATAAAGCATTTCACCTTATTTGTGCATGTGACATTAAAACTTGGTGGAGTTGTAAAATCGCCTTCATTTGATTGGTTTTGTTCATTTGATTTGATTATTTACCTTTCAATCACTACGCCCTCCCTTCTATTCCCATGCATTTGATTGGCTGATGAGTTTGTGCCAGTGTTTCATGAAACTACACTTCCTCTCCTATAAAAAAAAACTCTGTGATATGTGTGTTGCTCCCAATGACTGTGTATATGGTTGCTCCAGCAGAGACAGAAGAGGAAGCAAGACATCTCACTGGCAAATTTTTTATGGATCATATAAAAGTAGACCAGACCCAGCTGCTATCGCATTGGTGTCTATGGAACCGGAACTGTGACAATTTTTTCAAAGGTAAACGGCCTGAGTAAGACATCTTAATTTATCCACCATCATTGGCCTTAGGTGCACAGATCCACAATACTTTGCTCAAAGCCTGTAGCGGTCATTTTGGTAACACTTTACTTGGCACCCAGTGTCATAACACGTCATAACCATGTCATAATATGTCATAACAGCTGACATAACTTGTGCATGTCTGACATCAATGTGTGCGCAATTACAATTATAATTTAATATGGCCAATTTTTAAAAAACATTCAGGACCAGTCAAAAGTTTGGACACACCTACTCATTCAAGGGTTTTTCTTTATTTTTTACTATTTTCTACATTGTAGAATAATAGTGAAGACATCAAAACTATGAAATAACACATATGAAATCATGTAGTAACCAAAAAAGTGTTAAACAAATCAAAATATATTTTATATTTGAGATTCTTCAAAGTAGCCACCCTTTGCCTTGATGACAGCTTTGCACACTCTTGGCATTATCTCAACCAGCTTCATGAGGTAGTCACCTGGAATGCATTTCAATGAATAGGTGTTCCTTCTTAAAAGTTAATTTGTGGAATTTCTTTCCTTCTTAATGCATTTGAGCCAATCAGTTGTGTTGTGACAAGGTAGGGGTGGTATACAGAAGATAGCCCTATTTGATAAAAGACCAAGTCCATATTAGGGAAAGAACCGCTCAAATAAGCAAAGAGAAATGACAGTCGATCATTACTTTAAGACATGAGCGTCAGTCAATCCGGAAAATTTCAAGAACTTTTGAAAGTTTCTTCAAGTGCTGTCGCAAAAACCATCAAGTGCCATGATGAAACTGGCTCTCATGAAGACCGCCACTGGAAAGGAAGACCCAGAGTTACCTCTGCTGCAGAGGATAAATTCATTAGAGTTAACTGCACCTCTGATTGCAGCCCAAATAAACGCTTCACAGAGTTAAAGTAACAGACACATCTCAACATTAGCTGGAGAGAATCAGAGGAGAATCAGGCCTTCATGGTCAAATGTTTTTATAAATTTTTTATTTAACTAGGAAAGTCAATTAAGAACAAATTCTTATTGACAATGACTGCCTACCCGGCCAAACCCGGACGACGCTGGGCCAATTGTGCACCGCTCTATTGGACTTCCAATCAAAGACGGATTGTGATACAGCCTGAAATCAAACCAGGGTCTGTAGTGACGCCTCTAGCACTGAGATGCAGTGCCTTAGACTGCTGTGCCACTCGGGAGCCCAAATAAACCACTTCTAAAGGACACCAATAAGAAGAAGAGACTTGCTTGGGCCAAGAAACACAAGCAATGGACATTAGACCGGTGGAAATTGGTCCGTTGGTCTGATGAGTCCAAATTTGAGATTTATGGTTCCAACCGCCGTGTCTTTGTGAGACGCAGAGTAGGTGAACAGATTATCTCCTCATGTGTGGTTCCCACCGTGAACCATGGAGGAAGAGGTGTGATGGTGTGGGGGTGCTTTGCTGGTGACACTGTCAGTGATTTATTTAGAATTCAAGGCACACTTAACCAGCATGGCTACCACAGCATTCTGCAGCGATACGCCATCCCATCTGGTTTGCACTTAGTGGGACTATCATTTGTTTTTCAACAGGACAATGACCCAACTCACCTCCAGGCTGTGTAAGGGCTATTTGACCAAGAAGGAGATAGATGGAGTGCTGCATCAGATGACATGGCCTCCACAATCCCCTGACCTCAACCCAATTGAGATGGTTTGGGATGAGTTTGACCGCAGAGTGAAGGAAAAGCAGCCAACAAGTGCTCAGCATATGTGGGAACTCCTTCAAGACTGTTGGAAAAGCATTCTAGGTGAAGCTGGTTGAGAGAATGCCAACAGTGTGCAAAGCTGTCATCAAGGCAAAGGGTGGCGACTTTGATGTTGCCAAGTACATTTCATTGATCAGAGTGAGAATAAGGATCTGACCAGTGATGAATTTGCAGGGAGCTCAGACATTATTTGCCTGCCCCGTAAACAGCTGTTTGTCATAGCAAGTGAAAAAAGGAATGATCTGTAAAGTGTCTTCACATTAATGTATACAAACAAGATCTCATCATTGTACAGCTGACAGAACAACATTATAAGGTAGACATGCTGGTAGAGGTTCTAAGCACTGATCAAAGTAAAAATGTTTGCTCATCCAGTGTACTTGCAAAGTGGTTCGCCGCTGACAGACAGATGGGCCTACCACACATTCAACCAGATGCAGAGCTAACACCAGGCATAGTAACACAGTTGTTCTCTTGTGATGTGCTTGTTGATCAAGTACATTAAAATACATGCATTTCTCATGTCATGGATCGTGTAAATTGGTTCCAGAAACATCAGAATCAACATCATTTCAAGTCCCCTGTTGAGGTTTGGGCAAGGCATTGAAATCTGTTTCAGAGGCACAATTTATTACAGTTCAGAGAATTTTGAACCGTTGTGCATATTGTCAGTATAAAGTGCAGTTTGCCAGATCTACAGAGAGTAACTGTAGTAGTACCCGTTTCAAGCAGGGCTGTTTTTTAGGCATTTGGCTACTTGGAGGTGAAACTATGATAAATCAAGGGGCCTAGCATTGGAAATTTGAGAGCAAAGCTACTGTTTATTTCTTACATTGTAGAGGTAAAATACGTTTGATTATTCATCGTTGTGTTTATTTTATAAAGTATATCATACTAAAAGTTTTATTATCCATTTTTTTATATGGAACTTTGCATTGTACAGGGAAACTGCTTGAGGTGTTAAAATCCCATTTTTAGCCTTTAATCAATGACGTCTTTGTGCATTATGTTCTTTGATATTGTTTGCTCTCTTTTATTGCGCTTGTTTTTTCATTTGATTGTTTTAAGTGTGTTGCTATTTTAAATGCACTTCAAATAACGTTTGAATTGAAGTTTGCTTTGATATTGCATCTTTAATTACATTTACGTCATTTAGCAGACGCTCTTATCCAGAGCGACTTACAGTTAGTGAGTGCATACATTATTTTTTATTTATCATACTGGCCCCCCCATGGGAATCGAACCCACAACCCTGGCGTTGCAAACGCCATGCTCTACCAACTGAGCTACATCCCTGCCGGCCGTTCCCACCCCTACCCTGGACGACGCTGGGCCAATTGTGCGCCGCCCCATGGGTCTTTAATGAATGATTGCATGAATATAGACTCCACTAACTTTATAGTCTATCATTCTTATTAAGATGTTTTTCAAATGTATGAACTAGGTTATAGGCCTACTAAATAAATGTTTGGAGTAGTAAAAACCTGTTTTGCTTTGTCATTATGGAGTGTTGTGTGTAGATTGATGAGGAAAAAAACAATTTAATCGATTTTAGAATAAGGCTGTAACGTAACAAAATGTGGAAAAAGTCAAGGTGTCTGAATACTTTCCGAATACACTGTACATGTACACACTTGGAAACAGGCTAATTAACACAGTGACCCTGTCTTTAGCATTTCACTGTGATGGCTGCTGTAAATAAATGGGACAAATTACTGCCAAAGAAGAGTGATTTACTCCAAATGCTCCAAATCACTCCAAAGAGATTCATTACCTTTTCAGTTGAAAAGGTCAAGTGGGTTCAAATTAGTTCAGTCAGTTCACATGAGTAGCAGCTCTCAAACACAATAGGCCTAATACTCAATGAAAATGGACCTTGGGCCCTTTGACCCTTAATGTTTCATATTCATAAATATTATAATGACCACTTCATAGAATGCAGGTTATACAAAATCCCATATTTATTTTATAGAGCTGTATATGTCCACCATCGAACACATGATCTCGCTAGCAATTACAGTATTTTTCCTCTCAGTGGACATGCTAGGCAGACAGAGAGGAAACATCAGCGGCAATTATGGCTAATATATGCTAACAACATAATTGACCTTGAAATGGCCATTCAGTGTCTATGGAGAACAATTGTTTACTCTACCATCAGCTCCCCTGAGGCCCCACTTGGCATTTCTCAATGATGTTGTGTAGGCCAGTGCCAGAGCACCATGTTTTTACAGACAGAGAGAGGCGGTGGATGCAGTGTTTGCATGGGACTAGATTTAATCAGCTCGATTGTATTTTGGCAGGGGTGGCAGGCTTAAAGAGCACTCATGTGAGGGCACACACATGGACACATGCACACGTACACCTTTTTCAAATTTGATTTCAACATTGGGATACAATCTACACTTGGGATTAATCCTTTTGTTTCCAAGTGTGTCCGCTTACGCTCAGCAAATACCAAATCAAAGCCAACCAAGCCAAACCAAACTGAGCCTGTGTTGCAATTAAACGACAAACCCAACAAGACACAACACTCTTTCCATTTTCAAAGCTCCATAAGGAATACATTTACATTTGGACCAAGGCCAATCTTTGCTTACAGAGCATCCCAATCCAATACTCTGCCTGGCACTCCCGCTATATGGCAGAGAGAGCGGAGACTACAGGGAACGGAGTGATTTATGCTAACACCCAGGACCTGCCAAGTGCGTCAGTGCTCCAAAAAATCTGCTTTAACAACAATAGAGGGAAGAATTAAACCAGCCAGACATCAGTTAGAATGATTTACCACAGCAACGGTGTGTTGGAGCCCGGTGAGGCTCAAGCTTCTCGGAAATTAGTCACTATGAGTCTCAGAGGTAAACTCATGGTGCAAGGCTAAGCTAGCTGATGTAGGCTAGGCCTCCATCCATTGTTTAATCCCCTGGCACTGTTTTGATGGAGAGAGACAAGGGACAGGAGGACAGGAGGGACAGGTACAGAAAGGACTAAATGCCATGCTGGGATGGAGCTGACCATTCTAAATGCCTGGGGCACCTGGTGGCTTGGGGGTTTGGAAGGAAGGTGGGAGGGAGGGAGGGAGGGGATGGTCAGGAAGGGTGTGAGGGAGGTGATGAGAGGGTGAGCTGTGAAGGAGGTGATGGGAAGGGCAAAATAGAAATCTGTGGAGGTTTCCGGTTAAAGTGGAAAAGTTGGAACATTTTCCTCAATCCTTCACTTTGTGAACAGATTTTGATATGGAGACACCCTAGATTTGGCCCCTGGGGGCTGTCGCGGCCATCTTACAAAATTACTGCCAACTGTGACACTATTTTACAGTTCATAAGGACTATTTTTAGATAAACACTGGTATTGAACTGGTATTGCTCTGTATCCTACACCTTGTGATGACAGCTTAAAACACTGGACGGTTGAGCTAAAGGATTAACTCTCATGTGCAAAGTGCTCTCTCTTTCTTTCTCTCTCTTTCTTTCTCTCTCTCTCTCTCTTGCTCTCTCTCTCTCTCTTGCTCTCTCTCTCTCTTTCTTTCTTTCTCTCTCTCTCTCTCTCTCTCTCTCTCTCTCTCTCTCTCTCTCTCTCTCTCTCTCTCTCTCTCTCTCTCTCTCTCTCTCTCTCTCTCTCTCTCTCAATTCAATTGAATTTAAAGGGATTTATTGGCATGGAAACCTATGTTTACATTGCCAAAGCAAGTGAAATAGATAATAAACTAAAGTGAAATAAACAATCAGAAATTAACAGTAAGCATTACACATACAAAAGTTTTAAAATAATAGAGACAATTCAAATGTTATATTATGGCTATGTACAGGGTTGTAAAAATGTGCAAATACTGTAGTTGTAGTACAAAAAGGGAAAATAAATAAACAGATAAATATGGGTTGTATTTACAATGGTGTTTGTGCTTCACTGGTTGCCCTTTTCTTGTGGCAACAAGTCACAAATCTTGTTGCTGTGATGTCACACTGGTATTTCACCTTATAGATATGATAATTTATCATGATTTGTTCTCAAAATCATTGTTGGTCTGTGTAATCTGAGGGAAATATGTGTCTCTAATATGGTCATACATTTGTCAGGAGGTTAGAAAGTGCAACCCCCCTCCCCCGTTCTCTCTCCCTCTCTCTCTCTCTGCTCATCTGACACAGAGTCACAGGCACACCATGATTCCTGATTTGCTCTCGTCACAAACACGCAATCTGGTTGGTAGAGCCTATATGGGGGACTGTGTATCCATTGATCTTTACGGGGTGCGTTTTTATTGAGACGCGCGCGGTGCGTCAACCTATAAAAGATGAGTGTGGCTTGGAGCGCGGGACCAGACTTTCCCCTGTTCTGTTCTTGAGGTGCGATAGAGACTCCATACAAAGATACTGAGCAATATGGAGGGGACTTTCCGAGAGCATCTGTTCTTCATTGTGTTATGTCTGTCTGTTCTCAAGGGAGACACCAGGTACATCGAGGTAAGCCTCTGGAGGCACTTTGCATGTTTTATTAACCTTTTTCGTTCCCATGTGTTTCCTGTACTAGACTTTGTAATACAAGCTCAATTAATGCAATAATGCTTTCTGTATGAGAAAAGTTGTTGCAACTTTTTGTACTCAGTCAAATAATGTTCTCATTGTAATAACTCCCATTGCGCACTTGATTTATGCATTATGTAGGCTACTAACCTTTACTAAAACCCTTGAGTTATCTTGCTTGACGGTATATTGCTGTCACTTGTTCACATTCAATCTTGACTTTCTTTTTCTAAATATTATCTAAATGTTGTTGTTTTTTTGTGCAGGAAAATGACATTACACCAGAGGGATTATATGCACTTCTTAATTCAGAGCTCAAAAGAGAAATACCAGAAACATTAATTTACAGCCGACCCCTCCGTAAGTAACTGACTGAAGTCATTTATTAAAAACCGTTAATAGGCATATTTGCCATTTACATGGTCGATCTGTGAAGCAATACTTTTTTTGCCGACATGATCAAATCTTCTAAAATGCTTTTATTTAGCATGAAAGGTAAAAAAAAAAAAACTGAATTTGTCAGTCACAATTGTGTATGCATTTTTGTGAATAATAAATAATCAAAAATAATAAATGTGTGATTTAGGCCTCTTGTAAATTATATAATTATAATCTGCACACAATGTAATGTTAACCCTGTCTCTGTCTCCATTTCTCTCTCCCTCTCCATGTCTCTCTTTCTGTCTCTATATCTCCCACTCTCTCCCCCCCCCACCCCCTCTGTTACCCCCACCCCCATCTCCCTCCTTCTTCCCCTCTTCCCTATCTCTCCCCTCTATTTCTCCTCCTTCTCTCTATCCTCTACCACCTTCCTTTATTCTTCCCTTCCTCCTCCTCTCCCTCTCTCAGGGTGTCTGGACATGGTGGCAGTAGAGGGCCAGTTCACCTTCACAGCAGACCGGCCTCAGCTCAGCTGTGCTGCTTTCTTCATCGCTGAGCCCAACCAGGTCATCAGTGTGGAGTATGACAGCGTTGACATCGACTGCAGGGGAGGAGACTTCATCAAGGTAACCACACATGCACATGTGGCGTGCATGCACACACGCACAACACACACATACACACACATACACACACACACACACACCACCACCACCGCTTTCACACCCACATACATCCCAAATACTCCCCTCCCAGCTCCCCCTTAACTGACGTCAGCAAAACCAGGTCCGGGGATAGATTAACATTTCCAGACAATTGATGTGATGAAATTCCCGGCAGATTATCTTGTTGTTATTTGTGCCCAGGCATAATCCCTCACCTTACCCCCTGGCCTGGGAACACTCGTTCTCAGTATTAGATCATTACGGACTCCTAAATACCACAAAATGATATAGTCACTTAGCAGATGCTGTCACCAGGGGTAACATAGGGTCTTTTCCTGTGTCGTTTTTTTAAAAACTTTACTCTGTGAATGTGTGCTAAGGCTGCAATTAAGTCCCACCCTTGATTTACAGCCAGGTCACACCAGATGGACTTCAGTATTCCACATTTATCCAGTCCCCAGGACGTCGGGAGATGCCTTCAATACTGTCCACTAGGGGCAACGTGAGCACCTATTACCATCTAGTAGGCTCCAAGGATCGCGGGTTCAATCCCAGTGTTAGGCACTCATTTGTATTTTTCCTGTTTTAACACGATCCCAAACCTTAACCCTTACCTTAACCAGTCGGAATGAATGGTTAAACTTAATTGTACATTTTGTTCTGTTTTAACCCTATCCCAAACCTTAACCCTTATCGTAGCACTTTACACTCATACGCATATGCGGGTTGAAAATGGCAGATTTTGGCAATGATAAGCACCTAATTGGAAAGCAGTGGCTGTACAGTAACATGCTATAAATGATGTCAGAGGTCAGTCCCCATCCCTCCCGTTAATTGGGCTTTTGCATATTTGTTGTTGTCTGAGTGAGGGAAATGCTTTAAATTAAGAGGACTCAGTATATTTTGAAAGATGAGACGTTGAGGATTACAATAAATACTGATTTGATGTCATATGAGCCAAACACCTGTGAGTCCAAATGTGCACTTCACATTTCCATATTATACAACTCATGTCATATACAGTGTCAACGTTTTTGATCACTATGTTTGATGTACGGTTACAAGATGACATGGGGTCATACCCTGGGTTGTTCTGAACAGAATGAGCCTATGTTTGTCTATTGTGAAGAAAATTTGCCGTGGACCACGCACCTGAATGCACGCATGGCTCCTTTCTAGGCGCACCAAAATGACAATCTGTTTCTCTGAATTGCCTTGTGAAAGCCTTACACTGTAAGATCGTATGTTGGCAACAGAACAAGCTTTCAAATGATGCCCACTTGACCCAGATTGCGATTTATAATGGGCCGTTTTTGGATTGTGTCAACAACAACAGTAATTGTGTTGGGATGCAGGGTTGTGTTCCAAACAAAACAACTAGTTCCTCAACGGCACAGCTAGGGGTGCTCAAAAAAGCACCTTATAGTTGAAGACTCTTCTTTGAGTCATAAAAGTGCATTGAAATGACTTTGGAACTGTACACACTTTGGAGAGGTGTTCGGCCACTTGGAGTTAGTCCTCTCTTTCAAACCCTTGTCATTTTTTTGTCTTATGCTGCACCTAACTCACATTTTCCAGGAATATTCTTATCATGTTACTGAATGGATCCAGAATATTTTCAGATTTCGTTATCAACAAATGCGGCGAAAAGTACAGTAAATGTAAAATGCACATAAAATCAACAGTGTAATGTTTGGATTCAGTCTTGTGTCAGGTGAACTGTTGTTTCCTCAACTTTGGTCAGATAATTTCCCCATAATCTCCAAACTGTTCCCTTTCAATTGATACCATGCTTATGCATTTGCTTTTCATATTTCTTCTGTAAGAAACATTTCAATTTAGCCCTATCCATATCTGCCAATTCCCACGAGTGTAAAGGGTTAACCAGTCGGAATTAATGGCTAAACATAACTGTAGAAATTTGATGTTTGAATGGTTTTGATTAAGTCCACATCTCTCTCCCCTCTCCTCTCCCAGGTGTTTGATGGCTGGGTGATGAAGGGAGAGAAGTTCCCTAGTTCCCAGGACCACGCCCTGCCGCTGATGGAACGCTATGTGGACTACTGCGACTCTGGGACGGTCAGGAGAACCGTGTGGTCGTCTCAGAACGTTGCCATGCTGTTCTTCCGCATTCACACTGCCGGGAGCTCCTTCACGCTGACCGTCAGGAAACCCATCAACCCTTTCCGTGAGTAGAGACCTGCACTAGCTTGATGGCCAGTCTTACTGTTAATGACCTTTAGGGTTTTACTTTGAGTGCATGAGCTGAAGCCCCGTTTATACCTGGTTCTAACATGCGTCAGTTGTCCTGATCTTGTCCACATTCTGATTGTGCCCACATTTGTCGACAGGTGTAGACAATCAAAAGACGCATTGTGAACTGATTGTGATTTGATCTTCCTGACCACCTCCAGAGGTAGTCGAAGATGCATCTTGTACGGATATCCTTGAAGTGTAAACAAATCCTGACAACCTAAGCTTAAAGCCAATTTATGCTTGCTCTGAAAGGCGCCGTACAGAAGGTTTGAAGCAATTGCAGAGTCTCCGGAGGCTTACGGAAGCCAAATCGAGCTCCGTACCGTATCGCCAAGCGCCTCCCAAATTTTGTAACAATGCGGAGGGCTCTGTATAGCTCCGCATTGACATGATTGGTTGACGGTAGGTGGGGGCGAGAGGTCCTGTATAAACACAAACTCACTTCCTTGACAAGAGCTCTGATCTGCTCCACAAAGTGCAAGTAGGCCTATGAATGCTCTGACTTCTGCTGTACGGCCACTGCAGATGTCGGATTGACCATGTAGAGCCTCATACATTTGTCCAATGTCACTGTTGTCCCGCTCTCTAAAAAGAAATCACACTGGCCAGTTGAAGTAGTAATTATGGACAATGATACCTCTACAATTCCTCCAGAATTAAGATCATGGTCTTCATTAGAAACCAAATGCCTATACTGGCACTGTGGTCGGATGCCATAGTCCAATAGAAATTAGAAAACGCATATAGAAGTAAGGATATTTATGACGAGATATCGTCCCGAATGAGAGAAAAAGGGTTCTCCCGTTCCCACGTCCAATGCCAGCAAAAAATATTAATAAAATAACGGAAAACATCATACAGAAAGGCCAAGGACTGTAATAGCAGGAGTGCCATTAGATGTGCCAACATGGGGCAGGATGCCAATGTAATGCTATAGTACTTATAGTACTACATGTTGTAACGCCAGGGTTGTGTGTTAATGCTTTAGTGACCCTTTAGGTTGTACACGTCTAAGCTGCGTACGTCTAAGCCGTACTTGTGTGTGTGTTTGCATTTGTACTAAGCAATTTTGCCCCCTTAAATGGATGCATTTTTGCTAAATGAAGGTCAACATGTCTAAAGACACGGATATATTGTGGACGTCGTTTAATCAGCCCCCCGTACCTCTCTGATTCAGAGGGGTTGGGTTAAACATTTCTGTTGAATGCATTCAGTTGTGCAACTGACTAGGTATCCCCTTTCCCTTCCCATGTTCCCCTCCACCTCTCCCCCAACAGCCTGTAATATCATCTCCCAGACACCAGAGGGCAGCTTCACCATGGTGATACCCCAGCAGCACAGGAACTGCAGCTTCTCCATCATCTACCCCGTGGAGATCAAGATTGCTGAGCTCAGCCTGGGACACCTCAATGACTTCCCCATCAAGGTGAGCCCTGAGCAGGGACACATCTGAGCCTAGAGGTCCGAAGCACTGCTGGTTTCCTTTTCTCCCCGGGAAATATTTTGGTTGATTAATGTCACTCACTGATTAGCCAGAGATTCCACTCACCATGTTTCACAGGTCTGAATCAAAAATACAGATTAGAGGGGAAGAATAGAAAAAACATCAGCGCTTCTGACTTCTGGCAGTTGTAGCAGAGGGGGTTTAGTGAACTACCCTGCCAAAGACCTAGAGACCTGTGTTAGGTCCCAATGATGATGAGGGGATGCTTTGTCAGCGGAGATGAGTGTGCTGGGATATGTGTGAGGGGGTAGAAGGAAGGAAGGAAGGAAGGAAGGAAGGAAGGAAGGAAGGAAGGAAGGAAGGAAGGAAGGAAGGAAGGAAGGAAGGAAGGAAGGAAGGAAGGAAGGAAGGAAGGAAGGAAGGAAGGAAGGAAGGAAGGAAGGAAGGAAGGAAGGAAGGAAGGAAGTAAAAATGCTTGTTAATCCATTGAGTTGGTCTTCTCTCCAGAGGTCCATCCCAGGCTGTGCGGGAGCAGGGGACTTTGTGGAGCTGCTGGGAGGGAACGGGATGGACCCGTCTAAGATGTTCCCTGTAGCTGACCTTTGCTACAACTTTAACGGTCCAGGTGAGCGGCACCCACACCATCACCATCACCATCATAACTAGAGTAGATCTTTATTAATCCCACCCATCACCATCCTAACTAGAGTAGATATTTTATTAACCCCACCCATCACCATCCTAACTAGAGTAGATATTTTATTAAACCCACCCATCACCATTCTAACTAGAGTAGATCTTTATTACCCATTTTTGAATGGAAAGTCCTTACAGTGTGTAATTAGTGTATGACCGTTTTGGACTTTCTCTCTTTTCTTTCTCCTTTCCTCGTCCTATAGCCCAGATGAAGATAGGTTGTGACAACACGGTGGTGAGGATGGTGTCCAGCGGGAAGTTTGTCAACCGGGTGGCGTTCCAGTACCGTCTGCTGGACCGGCAGGAGCTGCAGAGGATCAAGGTGAACAGTGTGGAGGATTTCTGCTTCACTGGCTGAGCTCTCTGTCTCTCTATCTATCTCTCCAACCCCCCATGTTGTCTATCTACTACCTAACTAATGGGGACCACCCATCACCGGCTGCCAAATCTACCATGAGACTGATTACAGAAAAAAAGCCTGAGGGTTGCCAAAACATTCTGTTCTGTACTACATTTTGAATTTAAAGAGATTTATTCATTTTTTACTCATTTGTTTTTTTGCTCACTATATGTTCAATGAATTGCGGCTGGCGCTCAAGCTTAATAAAGTGTTATTTTGTGTTTGTGGGCATTTCTTGGTTTGATTCCGTATTTAGATTGTCTAACTTGTGTGATTATATGCAGTACATGACCGTGCAAACGGACCAGTGAGGGTGTTAGCAGGGCATTTTTGGTTCACATCCTTATTTATTTTGTGAGACAATGTGTGTGGTTACGGGACTGTGGAAGGAGGCGAGTGTTCAATAGAGTATGTAAAATATATGTTCATTGCTGTTATCTATATTTATTTGTATCAAACAATTTTTTTGTAATAAAACTGAATCGCATGAGAAAGCACTCATTGGAGCTGATAATTCCTTTAATTTTTTAATCAGCAAGATTATGCAGAACTAACAGGGTTGGCTGTCAGGGGGAGGATGCTGGGGGGGTGGGGGGAAGGGGGGGGGGGGGGGGGGGGTTCTGAGGGGTCACTGTGAAGAGGAATGGAAGATGTCAACATCGGTCACGTCTCAACCTAACAAGAAAACCCTCTCCAGTTCATGATGACACTGAATTTATGCACTCTTATAATAGTCATACATTGACATTAATTTTAACTACATTTGTATCAAATTTGATTACTTGAGTTCCCTTCAATAGAACCAGAAATAACACTGTAATATTTTGGTATCAAAGTCATTCCATGTCCTGAAGAGCAATCCCTCCAGTTCATGATTACATTTAGATTAGAATGTATTAATACCGTAAATTATTCATACATTGATTTGGAGTATTATGCCACATTGCACATGAAACAAACCAATAACAAATTCTCTTGATGAGACACTTCTAGAAGCGGGCTACTTTTGATACCGAGGGTCGATGGTTAAAAGCTTTATTGTTCATTTAGGGTCAAACAGTATTTTGTATTTGGTTTCCCGTACACAGAATTAATCACAAACACAATGATATTCAGTGATATTCAGTGAAATACAAATATCGGAGCCTCAATAAGCCACTGTTTTCTACCTGTTTGTTGAAGAAGAAAAAAAACTGAACACAATAAACCTTTCTGCCACCCATTATATAACATGCCAATGCTTATGAATGACTTCTGATTTCCTTTATAAAGGGTTAATGAAGGCTTCATTAAGCCGTATTTAAATGTCTCCTTCATTAAAAGTGCCATATGTCTGACGTAGGTATGAGTAATAATCTTCTCCCCCTCTCTCTCCACAGGGAGGACAGGGGAACATGGTGTGTGGGTGTTGCTGATGAGTGCTGGCTTGATTAAAGGTCGGAGTGTGTGTTATCCCAGTAAGACACCTGGCACACCGCACCGCCCCACTGCTAATTGATAACGATCTGATATCACCCCTGGAGGTGTGTGTGTGTGTGTGTGTGTGTGTGTGTGTGTGTGTGTGTGTGTGTGTGTGTGTGTGTGTGTGTGTGTGTGTGTGTGTGTTTGTAGCAGTGGAGGGTACGCAGCTGTGTGAAGAGTCCTGCAGTGATGTCACGACTGTAAGTCATCTTCAATTATAAACTGGGTGGTTCGAGCCCTGAATGCTGATTGGATGACAGCTGTGGTATATCAGACCGTATACCACGGGTATGACAAAACATTTATTTTTACTGCTCTAATTACTTTGGTAACCAGTTTATAATAGCGATAAGGCACCTCGGGGGTTTGTGGTATATTGCCAATATACCATGGCTAAGGGCTGTATCCAGGCACTCCACGTTGCGTGGTGCTTAAGAACAGCCTTTAGCCGTGGTATATTGGCCATATACCACACCCCCTCGTGCCTTATTGCTTAATTGTAAATTGGTCTCACACTGACTCACATCAATGCCTAAACTAGCAGAAAATAGGTGTATGTGTGTGTGTGTGTGTGTGTGTGTGTGTGTGTGTGTGTGTGTGTGTGTGTGTGTGTGTGTGTGTAGGGGGGGATCTGTGATGGAAGCTCTGAGGCAATTGTGGCGTATGTAATTGATTTCTGATTACATGTTGGGAAAGCTCAATCTGAACCTATGGCTGAATTTACACAGGCAGCCTAATTCTGATATTTTTCCACTAATTGGTCTTTTGACCAATCAGACCAGCTGCCAATAATTTGGCAAAAGATCAGAATTGTGCTGCTTGTGTAAACACAGCCTTTGTGACCTGTGAAATGTATGACCTGTATCTGCAGGAGTTGCTTGTTCAAGGCCTGCTCTAGCTATTACACTGAGGCGCTACACTACTGCCAGACTCCAGAACAGAGGACACTAGTGCCAGGTGTCCCCTACTGTTTTGACATTCATTACATAAATGTCCATCGTCATAGCAGGACAAAATGCACACCCTCAGACAAAGTTAAATAAAACTTACAATTTACAATGTTTTCCAAGCGTTTTAAATCTAAACATAGACAAAGGCGATATGCACTTTGATAGAAGGGAAACGCCAAAGAGGATGAATCAGGCATGAGGTCCTTTTAAACCGAACCGTGCTAATGGTCCTGTTGAGTAATTATTATTTTACATAGGTCATGATGGTGACCTAAGCATTGTTTGTCCCTGCACCCCAGCCGTATAGAGTCAGCGTGATGAAAGTCATTTTTGTCTAATGGATGACAGTCCATTACAGATCCTAAAATAAAGCTATATTGTATTTCTTGCCCACCATTACCATATTACATGGTAATTTTCTACTTAGGAGGCCGAGTCTCTAATGGAGCTAAATATTGAGGAATAAATTAGACACACTTTTCTTTTTCCCCATTATGTAACACTAACCACTATAAACTGCTGTTTATAGAGAGAGAGAGAGAGAGAGAGAGAGAGAGAGAGAGAGAGAGAGAGAGAGAGAGAGAGAGAGAGAGAGACAAATCAACCAAAAGGAAAAATAAATGTTAATAATAAAAAAAAACATGTTTCTAGGGGGTCAGAAAATCATCCAGCGCCCAGGGTTATACAGCTCTGCAGTGTGTACTTCAACAGAGTTTGAACTGAACCGATGTGCACTCATCAGGAGCCGACCATATCTCATTTATCTTCATCCATTTTCTCCCTGCCTTTTTAAGACCTACACAATCGATCTGAGTGTATTTCTCCTGTATGACTGGACTTTAATCTCTCTTCCTCCACTGGGTTTTTTCTCTCCTCCTCCTCCCTTCCTTTCCGGTATCGCCTGCTATCAGCAGGAGCCATAACAGCTTTTCTCATCTCCTCTCTTCTCTGACGTATTTTATTTGATCCCCTCCCCTCTCCTTTGCCGTATCGCTAACTCTCCCCCCTCCTGACAGTGACCCCATTGCCGTATCTCCACCCCCCCCCCCCCATACCCATACCCATGTCCCACCCTCTGACAGAGTGACTCTGATCGGCAGGGAGAGTGACACGGACGGGGCCTCCTGGAGCCTTATCTCCAGATAACAGTGTAACCTTACATGTCCTAACCCTGGTCCCTGCTTCCATGGTCCTTTCTGCCTCCCCGATCCCCTCTTAGGACAGGAATGATTCCTGTTGACATTGTTGAAGGGCGATAACGTTCTTCTAATTCTTTCTATTCTATTATTTTTCTGTTGAATATATACAGTATACTGCCTAATATACGTTTTCTCTCTATAGTTATTCAAGTCCCTTCATTCTCCCATGAGGAAACTCTGTGTTGTTGTTGTTTTTATCGCACTGCTTTGCTTTATCTTGGCCAGGTCGCTGTTGTAAATGAGAACTTGTTCTCAACTGGCCTAGCTGGTTAAATAAAGGTGAAATAAAATGAAATAAATGACGTTGATCTTTTAGTGCAGGTGGAAAAACTGCAGCAATCCCTTCAGTCACCACATTACCTCTCAATGGAAACTGTCCCATTTCTCCTGCAGCAAACAAGTCATGAGAAGTGAAAGTCATACAGTAAAACAGGAATCACAAGGGATGTCATAACTGATGCAAAGACCATGCAAACCCTTCAGTTACACTGAAATAGGAAGATTATCCCATTCAATACTGACACCCATAGGGTAGGAGGGGGACATGCTGTGTGTGGTGTGTGTGTATGTGTGTATGTGTGTGTATGTGTGTGTATGTGTGTATGTGTGTGTATGTGTGTGTATGTGTGTATGTGTGTGTATGTGTGTGTATGTGTGTATGTGTGTATGTGTGTGTGTGCGTACGTGCGTTACATAGAATGGTTAGATAGTGATGACCACAGAGCATAGATTTGAATGGGATTCTCTTTCTAGTAATCTAGTTCATTGTACTTCTATGATGGCACCTCTCTCCATCTCTCTTTCTCTATGATGGCCCCAGGGGATGACCAATGCTGTTTGGCAGAACAAACTGACCTGTCCTGGAAAGCTGTCCTGGAGGCTGGGCCTCACGTGTTGTTTGTTAGCATGATCTTCCATTTGTCGCTGAAGGAGAGCACTATGGTGTGAAAACGTCTGAACGATCCGTCTCTCTGTCGCTCTGTCTCTTTCCATCCAAAACCCCCCGGGGAGGAAAATCTCACACTTATTATTTCTCTTTTTCCCTCTATCCCTTTCCTTCTCTCGTTTTCTCACTCTCACCCCTCTCTTTCTTTCTCTTGCTCTCTCGCTTTTTGTCCCTCTTTCACTCATGACGTTATTTTGGGGGCATACAGAGAGAAACCGTAAAGGACAAGCTTGGATATAGTGCTTTGTGTGTCTTTTCTAATTGGCTGATATGCCTCCTTTGAACAATACAGTCCTCAGTCCACAGTGGAGGAAATGTTTCAGTCTACTGATGGCTGATCCCTGCCCATTGGGGTGTAGATAGACCCTGGTTGTGGTTATTGCTGACATACAGTCAGTCAGTCCTGTCAGGCTTTGTTGACTTCCTGTTGCATTCAGGAAATGGATTAGAGAGAGAAGGACCACAGATCTACTACAGATAACAGCCACCACCAAGAGCCGATTCTTCCATTATGAAGCCCCATTGTTAGGTGAAAGACACGGAGACAGACACAGAGACCGACACCAAGGGACCATCTGAAGGTATTCTAGTGTTAAAAATGGGCTGTTGGCTGTGAAAAGAAAAATCTACTATCACAACCCTCCATCTCCCTATCCCAAACATAACATGATGTGAGGGGGAGTGATCGATGATAGCAGTTTACGCTCGAATGGCAAAACAAGCCCTTCATCATCAGTTCTGAAGACGTCACAGGCTGATGGTACCGCTCAGGGTTTGGCAAGAGGAGAAGGAGATAAATGTTGCCACCAAATAAATAAATGAGTCTTTCTGACGGAGAGAGGGAGGGCTGTCTGTGTGATGGGGAGAGACAGCGGTCAAAAGGAACAGTGTGTGTGTGTGTGCTGCAGGGCAGCCATATAAGGGAATCATCTTAAGGGAGAGGTAACAGTTGTTCTGAGTTATATTCATAGTGTCTATCAGAGGAGCCTGCTGAAGGGAGGACGGCTCATAAAAATGGCTGGAACAGAGCGAATGGAATGGCAGCAAACACATAGAAACCATGGAAACCACGTGTTTGATGTATTTGATACCATTCCACTCATTCCGCAATTAAGGTGCCACCAACCTCCTGTGGTGTCTATAGAGCTTGCTCTGGTACCTGTCCTTCTATCTGGAGGGGTGCAGGCCCCAATAACTCTCTACTGTAACAAATGCACGCTCACACACTGCTGACTTTTCTTTTAGCTGCATATAATGGCACAGCTTGATCCACCACAGATACTGTGTTCCGACATTCTTGGAGGAACATGGAATTTCAATAGAAGAGTTTTCTTTGACGCACCAGTTTAAACCTTAACTCAACGGGTGACTCTTCATGATTCTCTACTGTGACAATGTGCTTCTAGTATTAAAGATTGGTAGGTTTTCCATGGAATACACAGCTCTTTTGGTGTTCTAACTTTCTGTTCTGAGCTGGGATGTATTCACTAGGTACAGACCACACCTTCAACATATAGCTATGTACGTTTGAGATAGTTTAATACAGGAAAGGTTTCAAGGTATGAGTACAGAATGATGTCTGTATGCTGAAATGAGTTTGAGCTTGGAGTGAGGTTGGATGATAGGTGGTTGTAGAATGGAAACGTCTTTGTAGGCGGGATTTGCGAGGAAGACACTGGATGATTGAAGGGAGCGTGACTGTTCGGGATGGACGAAGGCGCTAGATGGTTCGGGATGGTTGGAGGAGCAAGATGGTTTGGGATGGTTGGAGGAGCTTGATGGTTCGGGATGGTTGGAAGAGCTTGATGGTTCGAGATGGTTGGAGGAGCTTGATGGTTCAGATGGTTGGTGGAGCTTGATGGTTCGGGAGGATAGTTGCTTGGTTGTCGGAGGATAGGGAAGGGGAGATGAAGACTGAGTGTTGGGGTGGGAGTACTGGTGGTCTCTGCTTCTCGGCGCAGAGTTAATCCCCAAAAAGGAAGGGTCAGGACTCCCGAGACGTCTGTGAACAAAGCAGTGTGAACGTGTCAGAGGGTTTGGTGGTTGGAATGGAAGGATCACAGTTCTGATGGTCTGAGAGTCCAGGGACCAGGGGGCAGATGATGTGGATGGGAAACGTCTGAGTTGAGATGGGAACTGAGGTGACGCGGAAGGAGGTAGTGAAGTCCTCTTACTGCATTTGGTGGTGAAGATGGGGCAAACTTGAGCTTGTATCTTTGAATAATTACTTAGGAAGAATGGTTCTTGTATAGCATTGTTCAGATGTGGAAAAGGAAGTCTGTAGTGGTTGTATGATGGCTTCTAGTCATGATCTTGAAGTCGCAGGCAGCCATAACCTGATGTGTAGAGGGCCTTATGGTTGATTGCGGACAGGATCAGATTGAAGTTTGGTAAGAAGCAGTTCTGTTGAGACTAAAAGCTAGCATAAGAAAGGTAAACTCCCTAGAAGGAAGAAACCTCCAGGCGAGCCTGGAGATGGTCAGGACAGTGAAGAGGTTGCTGTGTGGGAGGAGGCCTGGCGGTGGCGAGGGAGTAATGTGTGGATGGAGCGGTGGCGGCGGTGGGGTTCAGGTCTCCGGGGCCAACCAACGTGGATGGTGCCTGTGAAGAAGGGAGTGGGGTGGGAAATAGGGATGTTAGGGGCAAAGAGAGCGTCCATTCCCGAGCCAGATTAGGAAGGAGATGGAGAGAGAGGGATGGCTGAAGCCACGGTGCTGGTAGCAGCCATGCCCAGGAAATTGGAAGGAAGATTGGTAGATGGGACGATCGGGGTGGGGGTAGTGGTTGTTGCGCTGAGGTGTGTTGTGCATTGCGCTGGGGTTTGCATTGGGGGAGGGAAATAGGGAGGTTAGGGGCAGAGAGAGCGTCCATTCCCCAGCCAGAGCTGGGATTAGGCAGGGATGGAGATAGAGAGGGAAGGCTGAAGCTGTGGTGCTGGCAGCAGACATGCCTGAGAGAATGGAAGGAAGAGCGTTAGATGGGACGATCGGGGTGGGGGATGTTGCGTGTTGCGCTTGGGGTGGGGAGGAATGGGATTGTGGCCTGTGGCATGAGGACTAGATGGCTGCAACCTCTGGGCCTGCAGGGGGAGCAGCGCTGGAAGAGGCAGTAGGAATGGGCATTGCTGGGCCAGCAGAGGGAGCTGTGGAGGCTGTGGAGGATGCCGGGTCATAATCTTTGTTAAGGTGTGTAAGAGAGAGGGGGAGATAGGAGAGAGGGACGAGTACCTGTGTTCAGGTAAAAAGAGAGAGCGGGGAGAGGGAGAGAGTGTTGCCTGCTGGCAGGAGGAGCCGTCCTGCTGGAAGCTGCTGGTCCGTCAGAGGGAGGTGTAGCTGCAGGGACGTGAAGGCGGAAGGCTGTGTCAGATGCCAGGTTGTAATCTGTAGAAGTTGTGTGAGAATCCATGTCTGGAGCTGGTTTGGGCCTAGTTGATGGTGGTGGAATATGGCAGTGGAGGTTGCAGGGGATGTAATCATGGTGGACCTTGGGAGCATGGTATTATCAGGTGGTGGGCAACATGGGTGGAGGTGGATGTGGTTGTAGCCCCAGGAAGGAGAGGCAGCCTTAGGCGACCAACCAGAGAGAGGGATAAGTACACTACATGACCAAAAGTATGTGGACACCTGCTCGTCGAACATCTCATTCCAAAATCATGGGCATTAATATGGAGTTGGTCCCCCCTTCGCTGCTATAACAGCCTCCACTCTTCTGGAAGGCTTTCCACTAGCTGTTGGAACATTGCTGCGTGACTTGCTTCCATTCAGCCACAAGAGCATTAGTGAGGACGGGCACTGATGTTGGGCGATTAGGCCTGGCAGTTGGCGTTCCAATTCATCCCAAAGGTGTTCGATGGGGTTGAGGTCAGGGCTTTGTGCAGGCCATTCAAGTTCTTCCACGCCGATCTCAACAAACCATTTCTGTATGGACCTCGCTTTGTGCACGGGGGCATTGTCATGCTGAAACAGGAAAGGGCCTTCCCCAAACTGTTGCCACAAAGTTGAAAGCACAGCATCGTCTAGAACAGGGTTCTTCAATTCCGGTCCTGGAGGGCCGAAACACCTCTGTTTTTCATCCTCTCCTTCTAATCAGGGGCTAATTCAGACCTGGGACACCAGGTGAGTGCAATTAACTACCAGGTAGAAATAAAAAACAGAAGTGTTTCGGCCCTCCAGGACCGGAATTGAAGAACCCTGGTCTAGAATGTCATTGAATGCTGTAGCGTTAAGGGGCCCAGCCCGAACCATGAAAACAGCCCCAGACCATTATTGGGAGCATGATATTATCAGGTGGTGGGCAACATTGGTGGAGGTGGATGTGGTTGTAGCCCCAGGGAGGAGAGGCAGCCTCAGGCGACCAACCGGAGAGAGGGAGAAGTACTGTAGTTTAGTGGAAGAAAAGGGAGAAGGGAGCAAGATAAGAGAGAAATTAATCATGGCAGGATGGACTCCATGCCATTACATAGTGATGGCATTTCTAGATTGTGTGAGTCTAAATAGTATGGTTGCCAATAAAAGGTTAACATCAGCATGATGCAACATTCTGATACTAAGGCTGTGTTTACACAGGCAACACAATTCTGATTATTTTGCCAATAATTGTTTTTTTGATCAATCAGATCAGATCTTCTGCCGCTAATTTGGCAGAAATCAAAAGTGGGCTGCCTGCCTATGCGTGACCTGCCCTTATGTGGACTATGGCTTGGTGGAGAGGAAACGTTGGGGAGGCAGGTAGTTTGCTGGTCCGTGATACGAGAGGATCGAGGTAGATAAAGAACCCAAAGGCAGCAACGGACTGCATATAAAACTCTAAAGCGGGGCTCTCCAACCCTGTTCCTGGAGAGCTACCGTCCTGTAAGTTTTCGCGCCAACCCTAATATAGCACACCTGATTCTAATAATTAGCTGGTTGATAAACTGAATCAGGTTAGTTACAACTGGGGTTGGATTGAAAACCTACAACAGGGTCACTCTCCAGGAACAGGGTTGGAGAGCCCTGCTCTAAAGCATGAAACACCAAGAGCCAACTGATTTCAACAGCGAGGTTGAGAGACGAACAGCGTAGTAGAGGTTTGTGAACAAGACATGACGGGAGCAGATGTTTTGCCATAAAATATTACAATAACAGGGACTGGATTGGGTGAATATATATACAGCCAATGATTGGAAATGGGAGGACTAGTAAATTCTTTGATTAGCAGGAGGGGAGGAGTTGTAAATGGTTTGATTTTAAAGAGAGTAAGAGATGTAAATTGTTTCAGGTGTGGACTTTCCTCCCAAACTTTAGTTCCGTTACACATAACACCATTTCATGTTCAGTAAAGTAAAGTACACAGCTGTGTGTGCAACTATTAAACCATTCCCTGCTTGGGGAGTGTACTATAGTAGAATAAGTATTCCACATATTTCCTCCAGCAGGCTCTATGTCGTGTGGTTTTCTCAATTTCTTTCCAGGCCGTTGTGAGTGTGTGTGTGTGCGTGATACTGAGCATGGATAATGCTGTTCACAGTTCCGTAAACCAATTGGATATGACGTGTATGGGAATAGACTCTGTGTCTCTGAGTGTTTCTTCATGTTTCCAACTCGGACAGTATTTCTCAGTGGGACAAGGAGAGGGATCGGACATCAGATGGGGCTGTGATAGGGAAGATGTGTGTGTGTGCGTGCATGCGTGTGCATTGTACACACGTCTGTGTGTGTGTGTTACACACGAGGCCAACTGAGACACACTGCCAACACTATGCTCGTTCTAGGAAGCCATGATGTAAAAATGACTATTCTTATGTCACTTACAGTACACAAATATTAAATGAAAAGACTGACAATCTATGCAATGCATCTATTAGTGCAGTATGCTTCCAGAGGGACAAAATGAACAACAGCAAACTTGAGCAGTAAGACACGACATCACTCCAAGGGGGGAGGGATAATAAAATATAAGAGGGTTACGCCAAGTACAAGTTATCTAACAAAGAGAGAATCTATAATTCATGGAAAAAAGTACTATTTCTAAATTGATGATAGGTCCTCTATGATTACAGCTATTGTGAAATGTCACAAAAAAAGATAATCATCACATAATTTCCCTCCAGACAGGCTCGGTATCTTGCTCAATTACAACCAATCACACCGAACTGAGAAATGACCTTTGTGTGTGTGTATGTGTGTGTGTGCCGGTGCGTGTGTGTGCGTGTGTGTGTGTGTGTGAATCTGTGCTTACGTAGATGATGGCTCATTAATCTTTTTGCTTCAGGATCCTCACAAACAGATGTATCTCAAATTAAATCAAATCAAATTGTATTTGTCACATGCGCCAAATACAACAGGTACAACATTTCACCTTACAGTGAAATGCTTACTTACCCTTAACCAACAATGCAGTTTTAAGAAAGAATCCCCCAAAAAATCACACAAAAATACAATATTAAATAATACGAAATAAAAGTAACAAATAATTAAAGAGCAGCAGTAGAAATCACAATAGCGAGGATATATACAGGGGGTACCGGTACCGAGTCAATGTGCGGGGGCACCGGTTAGTCGAGGTAATTGAGGTAATATGTACATCTAGGTAGAGTTATTAAAGTGACTATGCATAGATCATAAACAGAGAGTAGCAGCAGCGTAAAGTGGGGTGCACATGCAATGCAAATAGTCCGGGTAGCCATTTGATTAGATGTTCAGGAGTCTTATGGTTTTGGGGTAGAAGCTGTTTAGAAGCCTCTTGGACCTAGACTAGGCGCTCCCGTACCGCTTGCCGTGCGGTAGTAGAGAGAACTGTCTATGACTAGGGTGGCTGGAGTCTTTGACAATTTTTAGGGCCTTCCTCTGACACCGCCTGGTATAGAGGTCCTGGATGGCAGGAAGCTTGGCCCCAGTGATGTACTGGGCCGTACGCACTACCCTCTGTAGAGCCTTGAGGTCGGAGGCCGAGCAGTTGCCATACCAGGCAGTGATGCAACCAGTCAGGATGCTCTCAATGGTGCAGCTGTATAACCTTTTGAGGATCTGAGGACCCATGCCAAATCTTTTCAGTCTCCTTAGGGGGAATAGGTTTTGTTGTGCCCTCTTCACGACTGTCTTGGTGTGCATGGACCATGTTAGTTTGTTGGTGATGTGGACAGCAAAGAACTTGAAGCTCTCAACCTGCTCCACTACAGCCCCGTCGATGAGAATGGGGGCGTGCTCGGTCCTCTTCTTTTTCCTATAGTCCACAATCATCTCCTTTGTCTTGATCACGTTGACGGAGAGGTTGTTCTCCTGGCACCACACGGCCAGTTCTATGACCTCCTGCCTATAGGCTGTCTCGTCGTTGTCGGTGATCAGGCCTACCACCGTTGTGTCATCGGCAAACTTAATGATGGTGTTGGAGTCGTGCCTGGCCATGAGGTCATGAGTGAACAGGGAGTACAGGAGGGGACTGAGCACGCACCCCTGAGGGGCCCCCGTGTTGAGGATCAGTGTGGCGGATGTGTTGTTACCTAGACTTACCACCTGGGGGCGGCCCGTTGGGAAGTCCAGGATCCAGTTGCAGAGGGAGGTGTTTAGTCCCAGGGTCCTTAGCTTAGTGATGAGCTTTGAGGGCACTATGGTGTTGAACACTGAGCTGTAGTCAATGAATAGCATTCTCACATAGGTGTTCCTTTTGTCCAGGCGTGAAAGTGCAGTGTGGAGCGCAATAGAGATTGCATCATCTGTGGATCTGTTGGGGAGGTATGCAAATTGGAGTGGGTCTAGGGTTTCTGGGATAATGGTGTTGATGTGAGCCATGACCAGCCTTTCAAATCACTTCATGGCTACAGACGTGAGTGCTACGGGTCGGTAGTCATTTAGGCAGGTTACCTTAGTGTTCTTGGGCACAGGGACTATGGTGGTCTGCTTGAAACATGTTGGTATTACAGACTCAGACAGGGAGAGGTTGAAAATGTCAGTGAAGACACTTGCCAGTTGGTCAGCGCATGCTCGGAGTACACGTCCTGGTAATCCGTCTGGCCCTGCGGCCTTGTGAATGTTGACCTGTTTAAAGGTCTTACTCACATCGGCTATGGAGAGCGTGGTCACACAGTCGTCCGGAACAGCTGATACTCTCATGCATGTTTCAGTGTTATTTGCCTCGAAGCGAGCATAGAAGTAATTTAGCTTGTCTGGTAGGCTCGTGTCACTGGGCAGCTCGCGGCTGTGCTTCCCTTTGTAGTCTGTAATAGTTTGCAAGCCCTGCCACATCCGACGAGCGTCGGAGCCGGTGTAGTATGATTCGATCTTAGTCCTGTATTGACGCTTTGCCTGTTTGATGGTTCGTCAGAGGGCGTAGCAGGATTTCTTATAAGCTTCCGGGTTAGAGTCCCGCTCCTTGAAAGCGGCAGCTCTACCCTTTAGCTCAGTGCGGATGTTGCCTGTAATCCATGGCTTCTGGTTGGGGTATGTACATACAGTCACTGTGGGGACGACTTCATCGATGCACTTATTGATGAAGCCAGTGACTGATGTGGTGTACTCCTCAATACCATCGGAAGAATCCCGGCACATATTCCAGTCTGTGCTAGCAAAACAGTCCTGTAGCTTAGCATCTGCTTCATCTGACCACTTTTTTATTGACCGAGTCACTGGTGCTTCCTGCTTTAGTTTTTGCTTGTAAGCAGGAATCAGGAGGATATAATTATGGTCAGATTTGCCAAATTGAGGGCGAGGGAGAGCTTTGTATGCGTCTCTGTGTGTGGAGTAAAAGTGGTCTAGAGTTTTTTCCCCTCTGGTTGCACATTTAACATGCTGGTAGAAATTAGGTAAAACTGATTTAAGTTTCCCTGCATTAAAGTCCGCGGCCACTAGGAGCGCCACCTCTGGATGAGCGTTTTCCTGTTTGCTTATGACCGTATACAGTTCATTGAGTGCAGTCTTAGTGCCAGCATCGGTTTGTGGTGGTAAATAGACAGCTATGAAGAATATAGATGAAAACTCTCTTGGTAGATAGTGTGGTCTACAGCTTATCATGAGGTACTCTACCTCAGGTGAGCAAAACCTTGAGACTTCCTTAGATATCGTGCACCAGCTGTTGTTTACAAATATACATAGACCGCCACCCCTTGTCTTACCAGAGGCTGCTGTTCTATCCTGCCGATACAGTGTATAACCCGCCAGCTGTATGTTATTCATGTCTTCGTTCAGCCACGACTCGGTGAAACATAAGAAATTATAATTTTTTATGTCCCGTTGGTAGGATATTCATGCCAGTAGTTCGTCCACTTTATTATTAAGCGATTGTAAATTGGCCAATAGTATCGATGGCAAAGGTAGATTAGCCACTCGTCGCCAGCTCCTTACCAAGCACCCCGATCTCCTTCCGCGATTTCTCATTTTCTTTCTACTGCGAATGACGGGGATGAGGGCCCTGTCGGGTGTCTGGAGTAAATCCCTCTCGTCCGACTCATTAAATAAAAATTATTCGTCCAGTTCAAGGTGAGTAATCGCTGTTCTGATGTCCAGAAGCTATTTTCGGTCATAAGAGACGGTAGCAGCAACATTATGTACAAAATAAGTTACAAACAATGCGAAAAAACACACAAAATAGCACGGTTGGTTAAGTGTCCATAAAATGGCAGCCATCCCCTCCGGCGTCAATCCTCTATGTGTTGGAGTAGAGAGAGGTGGATGTGGGTTTGCAAAAAGGAAAGGAAGACTACTACTTCGAAATGTTATGGTTTCAGACAAGGTTAGTGTAAAAGTTAAGGTTTCCCTTACAGAAAAAACACATCAATTTCACATGATCACATTTGATATCATGTGATCACATGTGATCTTATGTGAAGTTAATGTGATAACATGTGACATGTAAAACCAAGGGCGCAACTTTGGTTTTAGAACTGGGGGGAGACATAATTATTATTATTATATATATATTTTTTGTTGGATAAGCACTCTGTCACACCCTGGTTCTGGGACTCATTATGTTGAGCCAGGGTGTGTGCAGTCTATGTGGTTTGTTCTATGTTGGGTGTCAAAGTGTTGTATTTTCTAGGTTTGGTCAATGACTCCCAATCGGAGGTAACGAGTGTCAGCTGTCGGCTCGTTATCTCTGATTGGGAGCCATACTTATTTCTGTATGTTTTCCTGTGGGGGTTGTGGGTTATTGTTCCGTGTTTCAGTCGTTGTACTGTGGACTTCACGAGTCGTCTTTTGTTTTGTATTTTACGTGCTTTACTCTAATTAAAGTCATGTTCGTTCAACGCGCTGCGCTTTGGTCCGTTCATTCATCAGACGATCGTGACAGAATAACCCACCAAAGAAAGACCAAGCAGCGCGTCCAGGAGCAAAGGGTCTGGACATGGGAGGAGGCGCCGGGTCAGGAGAGAACGTTGGTGGATGTCCTCCTCGGCTGGGGACATATTACCCAGGAGGAGGCCGTCCGGTACCGGAGGGCGATGAAGGGGGAGAACCTGGCAGGAGAGGAGCAACGGCATCGGCAGGGCCATCGTCGGAAGGACGGGAGGCAACCCCAAAAAGTTTTTTGGGGGGGGCACATGGCTGGGGCGACTGAGCAGCAGGAGGCTGCCACAAGGCAGATTCAGAAGGCTACCAGGTTAAGGGGGCTGACGGAGGCAGAGAAGGGACGGATTCAGGAGGCTACCAGGTTAAGGGGGCGACTGGGAAAGGCAGGGAAGGAAGGTGTAGAGGCACGGCGAGAGGTACTGGGGTGTGTAACCAGTCCGGTCCGGCCCGTTCCTAATCCCGAGGTACAGCCAGTAGTGTGTGTCCCCAGTACGGTACGGCCTGTTCCGGCCCCTCGCACTAAGTGTACGGTGCGCGTCGCCAGCCCAGCCCGGCCTGTTCCTGAGCCTCATACGAAGCCTACGGTGCGCGTCGCCAGCCCAGCCCGGCCTGTTCCGGCCACTCGCACCAGGGATACGGTGCGCGTCGCCAGCCCAGCCCGGCCTGTTCCTACTCCACGCACCAGGGATACGGTGCGCTTCGCCAGCCCGGCCCGGCCTGTTCCGGCCACTCGCACCAGGGATACGGTGCGCTTCGCCAGCCCGACCCGGCCTGTTCCTGCCACCCGCACCAAGTCTACGGTGCGCGTCGCCAGCCCGACCCGGCCTGTTCCTGCCACCCGCACCAAGACTACGGTGCGCGTCGCCAGCCCGACCCGGCCTGTTCCTGCCACCCGCACCAAGTCTACGGTGCGCGTCGCCAGCCCGGTCCGGCCTGTTCCTGCCACCCGCACCAAGACTACGGTGCGCGTCGCCAGGCCGACCCGGCCTGTTCCTGCCACCCGCACCAAGACTACGGTGCGCGTCGCCAGCCCGGTCCGGCCTGTTCCGGCCACCCGCACTAAGTCTACAGTGCGCCTCAGACGGCCAGAGTCTGCCGTCTGCCCAACGGGGCCTGAACTGTCCGTCTGCCCAACGCCGTCTGAACTGCCCGTCTGCCCAACGGCGCCTGAACTGCCCGTCTGCCCAACGCCGTCTGAACTGCCCGTCTGCCCAACGGCGCCTGAACTGCCCGTCTGCCCAACGCCGTCTGAACTGTCCGTCTGCCCAACGCCGTCTGAACTGCCCGTCTGTACTGAGCCTGCAAAGCCGCCCGTCTGCCATGAGCCTTCAGAGCCGTCCGCCAGACCGGAGCCGCTAGAGCTCTCCGCCAGACAGGATCAGCCAGAGCCTTCCGCCAGACAGGATCAGCCAGAGCCTTCCGCCAGACAGGATCAGCCAGAGCCTTCCGCCAGACAGGATCAGCCAGAGCCTTCCGCCAGACAGGATCAGCCAGAGCCTTCCGCCAGACAGGAGCAGCCAGAGCCTTCCGTCAGACCGGATCAGCCAGAGCCTTCCGCCAGACCGGATCAGCCAGAGCCTTCCGCCAGACAGGATCAGCCAGAGCCTTCGGCCAGACAGGATCAGCCAGATCCTTCAGCCAGCCATGAGCCGTTCAGCCAGGATCCGCCAGAGCCGTCCAGCCAGGATCCGCCAGAGCCAGCCAGCCAGGATCCGCCATTGAGTCAGGTGCTGCCCCTTATCCTGGTGCTGCCCCTTAGTCCGGTGCTGCCTCTTAGTCCGGTGCTGCCCCTTAAACCGGTGGGGGTCATTTGGAGGAACCTACGTAAGCGGGTAGTGACGATGGTGGGGTGGTGGTCTAGGCCGGAGCCAGAACCGCCACCGAGGAGGTATGCCCGCCCAGCCCTCCCCTGTTTGGGGGTTTTGAGGCGCGGTCGCAGTCCGCGCCTTTAGGGGGGGGTACTGTCACACCCTGGTCCTGGGACTCATTATGTTGAGCCAGGGTGTGTGCAGTCTATGTGGTTTTGTTCTATGTTGGGTGTCAAAGTGTTGTATTTCTAGGTTTGGTCAATGACTCCCAATCGGAGGTAACGAGTGTCAGCTGTCGGCTCGTTATCTCTGATTGGGAGCCATATTTATTTCTTTATGTTTTCCTGTGGGGTTTGTGGGTTATTGTTCCGTGTTTCAGTCGTTGTACTGTGGACTTCACGAGTCGTCTTTTGTTTTGTATTTCGGTGCTTTTCAATTAAAGTCATGTTCGTTCAACGCGCTGCGCTTTGGTCTCCTTCACTCCTAGACGATCGTGACACACTCCAAACAGCCTACCCGACCGCTCTGAGGCATCCGCATAGTCCTAAAGCACACAGTTGCCCGCTTTTGTATCACATTCCAATGATAAAAATGCAATTTCAGAATGTGGGGGGGACATGTCCCCTCTGTCCCCAGTGAAAGTTGTGCCCCTGTGTAAAACCAACGTGATACTATGAAACTACACATGTGAAAATATGATCTCATGTGAAATAAACGTGATATGGGGATGCAAAACTACACGTGACAATATTTGAATGTTTTTCATGTGAAAGTGCAAATTAGTTTTTCACTCGTGAAAATGCAATTCCACATGTGAGAGTTAGATTTTCACGTGTGTCTGCAATTCTGCAATTCACATGCAAGGTAAAAACATGTTATTCTCCTCACATGTGAAAAGGTGGTGTTAACATGTGAACTCTATATTGAATTCATGTGAACATATGGTTTCACATGTGAACAACTGACCTCACATGTGGCTCTTGTTTTCACATGTGAAAATGTCAGTTCAACATGTGAAAACTGTTATTTCACATGTGAAAATGAGATTTTCACATGTGAAACTGCAAATTTCACGTGTGTTTTTGTAAGGGAAGTAATGAAATGGTATGTGGTACGCTGTTCAGAATTTGTTTTGTACAAATATTTAATCAATGACAATATGATTACATTTGACAGGTTCATTTAGTACAGACTTTTGAATATGACCCCACCTGGGTTTTGAACTCATAACCAGTGCCATTTTAGTTATCAGTTAATCTGACTATTCTCTCATCATTGATTATATTTACTTATTTCAGCAATTTGAAGGTTTTCTGAGACATCCTAATGACTAATTTTTGTTTGTGGGGCATCATGTGAAAATGTGAATGCACATGTGAAACTTCATGTGAAATATCATCACATGTGAAGTGTTCCAAAACCACATGGTTTCACATGATTTCACATTGGAAAGGTTATGTGATCACTTGTAAAACTCCCCGTGAAGTGTTAGAAAAAATTAGCTAAATGTGTGAACATTTCACATGTGAAATCATGTGATTTTTCCACATGTGAAATCATGTTTTTTTTCTCCATAAGGGTTAGGTTAGGGGTTAAAATCACATTTGTAAATAAAACGTTTTATTCTTCTGCAATTTGTAGCATGGGCATACTTTATGAATCGCAAGGAGAAACCGCCACTGACTGCTGCTGAAGGAGGGATGTCATGTGTCACTTTGATTGACAGGTGGTGGAGGGGCCAGGTGGTTAACGGGGATTGAATCGTCATCATCATGCATCATCGAACGCATCACCAGGCGCGTTATACAGAGACCTCCCAAAAGCACAGCACAACCTCTCCTTGAGAAATGTTCTGAACACTCCAAGAGAAGTGATGGGGACGGACACACAGGACAGGCACATACACACACACACACTGTAAAAAATATATGTTGATTCAACGTGCAATTGTAAGGTAACTAACTGCAACAGGATTGTGAGTTTGCTCAACATTAGGGAATATAGCTGAACCCAGTGGTACTTAAATAAAAACACTACTTTAGTAGTTTTTTTGGGTATCTGTACTTTACTTTACTATTAATATTTTTGACTACTTTTACTTTTACTTCAATACATTCCTAAAGAAAATGATGTACTTTTTACTCCATACATTTTCCTTGACACCCAAAAGTACTTGTTACATTTTGAATGCTTAGCAGGACAGGAAAATAGTCTAATTCACACACTCATCAAGAGAACGTCCCTGGTCATCCCTACTGCCTCTGATCTGGCGGACTCACTAAACACATGCTTTGTTTGCTAATGATGTCTGAGTGTTGGAGCATGCCCCTGGCTATCCGTAAATAAAAAGAAAAAAATTATAATTATGCCGTCTGGTTTGCTTTTACTTTTGATACTTAAGTATATTTTAGCAATTACATGTACTTTTGATACTTAAGTATATTTAAAACAAAATACTTTTAGACTTTTACTCAAGTAGTATTTTACTGGGTGACTTTCACTTTTACTTGAGTCATTTTCGATTAAGGTATATTTACTTTTACTCAAATATGACAATTGGGTGCTTTTCCACCACTGGCTGAACCAACATACATTCTAAAGTTGAATTGTATGTTCACTCAACTTTGAATTTGAGGTTGAGTGAACATAACATTTTAGAATGTATTCTACCTTATTTGCATATTTCCCAGTGTGCCTTTCATGTGAAGTGTAGTTACCAGTATTTGTTAGTGACAAAGACATGGTTGTTGTATTCAATGGCTTTCAGTACTGTAGTCTTCACCAAGTAAGTGTCTAAGTGAATATTTTATCTTCAAAATTCAACTCTTTAAACAATACATTACAAATACACCCTAACACAGTTGTCTGAAACTCCTGGGTTACAGGCCACATCAAGCCTGCAAATCACATTATGCTGGCTTGCAAAGTGACATGTCATTCCTATTGGAATCCAGCCAGAATGAGGATATCCAACAATTGGAACGTTTAATGACACACAACCTACATTGAGAATAACTGGGAAGATTGATTATTGAGCCTACCTAAATCATCTAAACTGGAACAGCCATCTCAATAACGGGTGCAATAAGTCCAACTACTAACAGATTAGTTTAAAAACATATATGTTATTCATGTTTGTGTAGCATAAGATTAATCAACCAATCAATGTATATGCATAAACACAGGTATTGCAACAAACAATTCTGAAAATCAACCTGCAATAGAGCATGCTGAAAAATATGATAATGATGGGCGTGTTTTGAGTGATTTTGAGCAAACATGAATTTGAAATTTTACTCAACAAGCTTATTCAAATTCGTCTCACCTCGTGCAGAGTATGTTGAGTAGCAAAATGTAACACATTAGCTCAAATTATTGTCCTTTTCAAGTCCATTCAACTCACAGAATAACACTGATTAAGCAATTGGTTATTTTTATTTTTTTTTATTTTTTTTTACAGTGCACACACTAACATAAACTCTAAAACACACACACACTCAAGGTATTGAGTATCAGAACTTTATCATGCTGTGTTACTGTCACAATGAATAAACACATTTGTCAAGCTAATAATTTTGCTTGACAATATCATGCTGTCATAATCATTTACATGTGATGGCAAATTAATAATTTCATAATGAATAAGAAACACGCTCATGCAACTGTAACATTTGATTTAAATGTCTCATTACGTGACACATAGTTCATTCTACAATGACAGGAACATTCTCAAGTACATTTCTGATTTACAGGACATCATCCCCCCTCACTCCCTCTTTGCATGATGTGACAAATTCATAGTTACAATACATTACAAAAATCTATGAACCAACCGTTGGATGAATGACAGAATCAATCAATCAACTAACCAAGCAGGCAGTTATTCTGACATCAGAGGAAAATGATTGTTTGTTTTGGTCTAGCCAGATCTTTTATGGTTATCTTCTCTGGCAAGAAGTGTTGTTGAGAACAGAAACAGTCTGGCACTTAGGCTAGTGTGACAACACGTTAACATCTGTTTGGAATAATCTGTTTTGACGCGTCAGAGGCACAGAAGTATCCTATATCTAGCAAGAGTATGTTAATGGAGATTTCTACTTTAGTCTAGTGTACTTCTGCTGTTAACATTCCTGATGCAAAAAACAACAACATATTTAGTGTAGTGGTTTTAGTAGCACTGAAACCATAATGTAAATCAGTGTTCAGCATGATGGGTGTGGTTGGTTTCTAATTCTATTACTATCCACGGGCCGATCTGAAATGCCTCCCTATTCCATATGCAATGCACTACTTTTAGACAGAACCCTTTATAGACCGGTCATAGCAATAGGAAGCCATTTCGGACTCAACCCTTAGTTGGCTTTCTTCTTCTGCTGCTCCTGGAAGAAGTCATTGCAGGCTACGGTCAGGGCCGCCACCAGAACCACAAACTCATTGAAGTCCACCTCGTTGTCTTTGTTGGAGTCCAGGTCATTCATGATCTTCTCCACCATCATGGGGTCTTTCTGAGACTGGAAATGAAAAGAAAGAACAATGAATCAATCAATCAAAGATCTATCCACCAATCACTAATTTCAAAACCTGATTAAGTAAATTTGATCATTTAAGGGATGGGGCTGGCAGAATGTAACCACTCTCAACTTCATTGGCACAGCTATGGATGCAAGGACTGACAGTCCATGAGATCAACATCGCTTTGAGTCTATAAAATGTTTACAAAGATATAGGCATATCTCATAATTGAAACAACTGTTGAACAGCTGCAAATCTTCCAGACTGGAGCTCTAGTGCTCTGTTCCCCTGGGCGTATTCCAGGTCACGTAGGGACACTTACAGGCCTCTGACTCACTCTACTACTCTACACAACACTACCAGGAAATGGACCGTCCTGAATCTTGATAGGTCTCATGTCGCCTATTGACCGGTCTGGATTCAGCTGCCTGGCCAATAAATAAGTTTCCCCCGGCAGCAGACTGCAATTAGGCCCTGTGTCAATCTACCAGCCAGAGATCTGAGATGGTGATCTGAGAAGAGATGCCTCAGGCTCTGAGTCATTGGATTCATGGTGCTGGAGCTCCATCCAGCATATTAGACCACCTAAGGCACTGACTGGGCACAGCACAGCACCTCACCACACAGCCAATGTCCACTGGAAGCTAGAGTGACGGTGGTAGTAATCAATGACACATGAGCTGAGAACCATCAGAGGTGTGTGTGTGTGTGTGTGTGTGTGTGTGTGTGTATACACTGTGTGTGTGTGTGTGTGTGTGTGTGCCTGTGTGTGTGAGATGGTGACCGTTGGATGGCTTCTTTCAGTCAAGCCAAGCCAGTTTGGGATACAGAGCCCTGTGGTGACTTCAGGCTGTGGTGATATGTAGCTAATGGAGGTATGTAACACACACACACACACTCAGCTCAAGGGGGCCATATCCTGATTTGATAGTTTGATTGGATATATGCAAATCTTCATTGACATTTACGTGAAAAGTTACTATTTGGCCCAAGGTAACAACGTTAGATCTAATTCAACAGTAAGCAGTATCTATCGCCTCAGCATATAGTGTGATTGATCAATTACAGAATTTCTCAGTGATAGCTTACGATTGTTATTAATTTTTTAGCACTAATTAGCTCAAAGTTTACCCTAGGATATGAAGCTACAGTACAGTATGAGTCTGCATCCCAAAATAGCAACATATTCACTACATAGTGCACTACTTTTGACAAGTAGTTTGTAGGGAATAGGACGCCATTTGTGACGCGTCCTGAATGTGTACAAGACTGGGACCAGGACACCGTCTCTATACTTGTCAGAGGTATGTCGGTGGGTGGAGACTAGTGACATCAGAAGGGAGTAGTCTAAGTCTAGATTTGGAGGTGATGTGGGCCAATGCTGATGATGCGTAGTTACCTGAGGCTTCCTTCCATCAGAGTGAGGGAGGAGAGGTAGAGAGAAAACGTGAGGGAATAGAGGGGGAGAGAGAAAAAAAATGAAGGAGGAGAGATTTGTCTCTTCAACCCCTCACTGACAGAGGGCAGTGGAGAGGATCTGCTATCTAGCCTGCTTTCACAAAGTAACAAAATCAAATCAAATCAAATTTTTGTCTCATCAGACCACATGACCTTCTCCCATTCCTCCTCTGGATCATCCAGATGGTCATTGGCAAACTTCAGACGGGCCTGGACATGCGCTGGCTTGAGCAGGGGGACCTTGCGTGCGCTGCAGGATTTTAATCCATGACGGCGTAGTGTGTTACTGATGGTTTTCTTTGAGACTGCGGTCCCAGCTCTCTTCAGGTCATTGACCAGGTCCTGCCGTGTAGTTCTGGGCTGATCCCTCACCTTCCTCATGATCATTGATTCCCCACGAGGTGAGATCTTGCATGGAGCCCCAGACCGAGGATGATTGACCGTCATCTTGAACTTCTTCAATTTTCTAATAATTTGCCAACAGTTGTTGCCTTCTCACCAAGCTGCTTGCCTATTGTCCTGTAGCCCATCCCAGCCTTGTGCAGGTCTACAATTTTATCCCTGATGTCCTTACACAGCTCTCTGGTCTTGGCCATTGTGGAGAGGTTGGAGTCTGTTTGATTGAGTGATGATCAATGCAAATATTCCGGGTAGCCATTTGATAAGCTGTTCAGCAGTCTTATGGCTTTGGGGTGGAAGCTGTTAAGAAGCCTTTTGGACCTAGACTTGACGCTCTGGTACTGCTTGCCGTGTGGTAGCAGAGAGAACAGTCAATGACTAAGGTGGCTGGAGTCTTTGGCAATTTTTAGGGCCTTCCTCTGAAGTTATACTCAACTAAACCAGAAATCAAAACTTCACAGCACGGAAACTAATCCAACATAATGTAGTTGCCCTTTACAATAGTGTTTCCTTCTTGCTTTCCTTTTTGGATAACTCTACCATTCTCTTAATCAACAATGTTCTAATTGTATGCTTCCTGTAGATGTAGGACTAGGATCTTAATTTGAACCAGTTTGTTACAGCAGGAAAATATTCCAGCAGCATCAGGAAATGTGAATTATCATGTGGATTATAATTCATGGATATATTTTGTAGGGGTTGATACATTTTTCATTAGGGCAACTCAAGTCTGACATTTTAAAATGGAAATGACAAACTTTAGAAGCCTTTTTAAACCTTGAACACACTACAAGTTTGCATTTCCTGCTGTGCAGGAACATTCTCAGCAACAAAAGAGTGATCAAATTAAGATCCTATATCTGTAGCCACTGAGGTATATTGAAGAACAGAAAAACTAAATTGCCACGCTTCACGTCTTTGAGAATCATGTGAATTGTGTGTTGTAGGTCTATAATTGGAACAAAATTAACATAACAGACGACATGAATTTGTACAATACTGAGTTGAGTCGGTGTGTTTTTAAATGCTGGACATTTGCAAATTCAATACACACTTAGTTGTCTTATTCATCTTTCAAGTCTCAATGGGTAATCAAGTAGCATTAAGAAGCACCCCAACATATCCATGAGTAGAGCATAATCATCCCTGCTGATCACCATGAAATCAATGGAAGGAACGAAAACAAGTTGAAAAGGTCACGCTCCACTAAACCAAAGCATTTCCAATCATTAACATGTTGTTCACATAACGACAGCCGGATGTGATGTGCTGTTATTATTTCATCTAAATGTGTGGCCTCCACCACTTTAACTGTCACAAGGATGTTTCTAATTACAGACAACATGTTATTTGAGGTTCAGCACACAGCTAATGTGCAACATCTATTCAAAAACATGTCACTGATTGAGGAGGAGAGGGCAATACCTTGTGACACTTCTTACTATGTGGTGCCAAATAAAAACAATAATAAGAATATAACTTATACAGTCTGTTTTTTTTCTATTCACGCCACTGTGTTTTACAGTTTCACAAAAACAACAGTGAAATAGTGTCACAAGAGGTCAAATATTTGTTCCTAAGCCCATTCATGTAAGGTCCTCAGAAATATACCCATTAGGGGCCATTCAACTGTTAAACATGATCAAGTGAAGAGATACCAAAATAATGTAAAACTATATTGAAAATGATCAATTATGGATATTAGACAGCTTCTTTACCGTGAGGAAGTCAGTGAGTTCACTGTTCAATAGTTGTTTTAGCTCTCCCTTGTTGAGCTTGTATTTGTCTCCATCGTTCCCAGAGTAGTTGTAGAAAACTGTTATAAGCGTGTCCATAGCACCTTCAAGTCGGCTTGGCATGATGGTGATAGGAGGTTGATGTCTCTCACGACCTACTGAGCAAAAGTGTAAGGGGAAAATAGTTATTTGGCCAAACTATGGCCACAAGTATTGAAAAGCATGAAATACAAGTGAAAATATTCGACATTACTCTATAGACAGACAATAAACAACATATGGATAGACATAATACAACATATAGGCAGACAACAAAAGCTCTATAGGAGTGGATAGGAGAGGAGTATCTACCTGCAATCCTGGGCTGGTATGATCTGACAGAGGTTGCAGCATGGCTTGTTTATCTAGAAATCAATGGCAACATGACGCTTCGTCCTCCATCACCGTGGCAATAAATATTCCAGATACGAGAGGGCCATGGCAACTGTCTTCCTGCCTTGTTTTTAATCAAAGGCTCAACGGTGGCACCGCGGTGAAAAACAAAACATGTTCCCATGTAGGCCCTGGTGTCTCCTGTGAGACACTGTACCATGCCTGCTGAAAATAGATCTATGTACAATATGTGCCTCAGCTGCAATGAATGAGAGTGTACAGGAAATGTTCCTGTTGAAGAATATAGGAGAACAACTTGAAGTGATTTTCAGTTGGAATTGTGTAGCGCCACACCATTTCACTAAAGTGTTCCTATGTCACTGTGTTCTGAATGTTTTGTTTTCAGGGTGCGAGAGCAGCAGATGTAGATTTAGAGCTGAAAGAGTCAATACCCTATAGACCTGCTGGTCAAATAAAGATACAACCTTACATCAGTGATAATAATGAAACACTTTTTGGGCATATTGGATCACCTGTGGATGTACCATCTCTCTCTCTCTCTCTCTCTCTCTCTCTCTCTCTCTCTCTCTCTCTCTCTCTCTCTCTCTCTCTCTCTCTCTCTCTCTCTCTCTCTCTCTCTCTCTCTCTCTTCTCTCTCTCTCTCTCTCTCTCTCTCTCTCTCTCTCTCTCTCTCTCTCTCTCTCTCTCTCTCTCTCTCTCTCTCTCTCTCTCTCTCTCTCTCTCTCTCTCTCTATCTCTCGCTCTCTCTCTCTATCTCTCTCTGTCTCACACACACCCATGCACAAACTCTATTTCTATCTCTCTCTTTGTCCTCTGTAACAGCTCTGACATTGCCTTAGTCCATCCCAACTCTTAATGTCAATAGCATCGGTAGGGGGACAAACCTTAGGTACTGCATTGTCAACGGAGGCAGTTTTTTTTTTGCCTCCATGCCCCTACAGATTTCACCTTAGGGAGGGTGGATCGCAAGTTTGTCTTCAACCCCTCATCCACCCTCCTCTTCCACAGCTAAAAATGTTTTCCGTTTGAAAGGGTGATGAAACCGCTCCCTTCAGAGTTGGCCGAGCTAAATGTAAGAACGTTACACAGGAGAGACATGTAAGGTTCCCTTGCAGGGGATGGGAGGGGGAAACGCATAAATCAAATCAAATGTTATTGGTCGCATACACATATTTTGCAGATGTTATCGCAGATTCAGCGAAATGCTTATTTTTCTAGCTCCAACAGTGCAGTCATACTGAACAATACACACAAATCCCCCAAAATATAAATCAAGGAATCAAGAAATATCAGAACAAGCAATGTCAGAGTCTGGAGTGTATATATACTGTATATATGATGGTGTGTATAGACAGTATAGACAGTATGGGAATAGAAAAGGTGTGTACAGCATTAGTTATGTAGGATGAGCCTTGACAAGAATACAGTATTTACACTGAGTGTACAAAACATTAGGAACATCTTCATAATATTGCGTTGCACCCCCTTTTGCCCTCAGAACAGCCTCAATTCATCGGGGCACGGACTCTACAAGGTGTCGAACTCGTTCCACAGGGATGCTGGCCCATGTTGACTCCAATGCTTCCCACAGTTGTGTCAAGTTGGCTGGATGTCCTTTGGGTGGTGGACCATTCTTGACATTAACCTAATAAAAACAGTTCTGTAGTAATGAGGTTTGTGCAGTAGACCTAATACATTAACACAGCATATTGGCTATATGCCTGGCCTGCCAATATTGTTCTTCTCAGAGCGTATTATATTTCAAAACTCAAGCTTTGATAACAAAATAGATCAGTTGGTGTAGCACTTGCAAGGCACATAAATTGAAATAATGTTTTTTTTTTTTTACTGGATTGACGGTACCTGCATCTGATGGTCATGGTGCTTTCAAGACAACTGGGAACTCTGAAAAAAATGAGGTAAAATCATGACGTCAGTGCTATTTAGGTCGGAAAGTCTGAGCTCTAGAAAGATGCCCAAGTTTCCGACCTAGAATTCCGATTTGGATCTAGTTTTTTCCCGAGTTCCCAGTTGTCTTGAACACACTGAAGTCGGATGTCGGAGATTTCCGAGTTCTGAGTTTCCAGTTGTTTTGAACACAGCATTAGTCTCAGCGGAGGGAGGGAGAGAGCAGCAGAGGGTCCGCCTCTCACAGTCCCTGCTCTCTCCTTCCTTTCCTGGGGCTAACCAGAGAGAGGGGACACAGTCTTCCAACTGATGGCGAAACTCGAGTCACACCGCATCTGCCTCATGCACAAATTCATGTGGTTCCTATGACCGGAGAAAGTGAACTATTCCTCGATATTAAAATAGACACGACGAGCTGCTAATAATAATAAAAACCACAGGGCTATCGATACACTTGGCTACTCATTAATTGCAGCTGCAGTGCGAGTGGAAGTAGGGAGAAGCACGTTTTATGTTTTGTAATAGTGTTGAATAAAAACAGTGTTGACAGTGTTGAATAAAAACTTAGACATGAACTCACTCATAAAAACAGTAGCTCTTTGCTGTATTCTTTGACAGTCTCTAGTCAAGGTTTTAAAAGTTATGAAATCTCACGTAGGCTAGTATCAAACTTTGCTGTGGCCGGGGTCATGGAAGCTGTAGGCACGGTGATTTGAGCTATCCGATTGGCCAGCGCAGTAGGCGCACTTGATTTAGCCACAGATCTCCCTTGGCCAGCACACTAGGCCTACTCGATTTAGCCGCAGATCTCCCGGTCTGCCGGGTAGGTTCAAAATGGGAACACTTTGCCTACCCGGAGCGCAGGGCTTCTGAATCAAGTGCACCTACCGCCAACAGCACCAAAAATAAAAAAGGAGCGCAAACGTTTATGTCTTTATCACCGGTTGGTGACCACTGCTGTCTCGTCGTTGTTGATAATCACTGTTGTGTCTTCTGCAAACTTGATGATTGAGTTGGAGATGTGCGTGGCCACGCAGTCATGGGTGAACAGGGAGTACAGGAGGGGGCTGAGCACACACCCTTGTGGGGCCCCCGCGTTGAGGATCAGGTGTTGTTGCCTACCTTCACCACCTGGGGGCGGCCCGTCAGGAAGTCCAGGACCCAGTTGCACAAGGCGGGGTTCAGACCCAGGGCTCCGAGCTTAGTGATGAGCTTGGAGGTGAAGGCTGAGCTGTAGTCGATGAGTAGCATTCTTACATAGGTATTCCTCTTGTCCAGATGGGATAGGGCAGTGTGCAATGCGATGGCGAAGGCGCCATCCCATTCGCGCTTTCAGTTTTGTGCAAATGCTTCCATCTATCCACAGATTTTGGTTTGGATAAATTCTAATCGTCACAGTGGGAACAACATCCTCTATGCACTTCCTGATGTACTCAGCCACCGAGTCAGTGTATACATCAATACTCTAAGATATCATAATTAAAGGATATCTGTAAACATAATTGAATTACTCTCGCATTGCATAGAGACGAATGAGTCACCGTCACAATTTAAATGACGATATTCTGTCAATTGGAGAATTAGATTACATGTCATACAGTTTTGTTGTTGTTCGATTTTGGTCCCTAAAATGTCTTTCGAACAGCTAAGGGCAAGACAACAGTTTACAGTAACATCAGTTCACATTGAAATTGAGTTCCCCACAATATGCTATACACCTCAACTTGTTGTAATATTAGATATAAAAACTAAGATGAATGAACTTCACATGCAGTTTCAGGTCTTCATGAAAAAATATACATTAAGGAGATTTTCCATTGCAGCCCTCAGAAAGGAGTTTGTGTCCACAAAACGAAATGTTTTAGAATCAACATTCCAAGTAAGTGTAAAACTTCAGAAACAACCATCTGTGGTCCTCTGTAGCTCAGCTGGTAGAGCACGGCGCTTATAACGTCAAGGTAGTGGGTTCGATCCCCGGGACCACCCATACACAAAAATGTATGCACGCGTGACTGTAAATCGCTTTGGATAGAAGCGTCTGCTAAATGGCATATTATTATCTCTGTTCCAGAGCTGAGCCGTCTTTCTTCCAGTGATACTTGACTGCCCTCTAGTGGTCTCAGAGAGTCTGTGCAGTCAACACGTGTTCCATTATGCAATTATGTACCATAATGATCACAAAACATTACATTAGAATTCATTACCTTATTTAGTTAATTTAGATAATATAATAATATAAAGCCTCCTTTGAGTTAGAAGGGGATTACTTGAGCTCCACCATAGAAACCATCTCTGTGGTCCGTTCCACTTGGCTCTGTTCACTTCCAACAATCAGACCTTATTCTAACCAGCATGATGCAAAATGAACCATACAAAAACACAAGTGTAATTCAACATGAATAATGTAGAGCCTTTGAACTCAAAGTCACTTTTGACAGCTTTCTATGATTTATTACTGTTGACCTTCACAACAAGTCAATAAGAGAAAGAGAGAGGAAGAGAGGGAGAGAGAAAGAAAAAAATAAAAAGAGGAAAACATATTTAAAAAAAGTTGTTTTTAATTAATAATCAATTGATTTAACCAAAATGATCAAATTTGACAGTTCACCAGTTTCTGCATTAAACATGAGCACCAAAGTTCGGCTTCAACCACACTGTATTGTTTCTCCTCAATGCCAGTAAAGAAAACACACTTGACTTTGTCTTTGTCACTTCTGGTCAGCGGGAGGCAGCTCTCTCAGATCTGGGTCAGAAATGGTGGGGGGGGGGGGGGGGAGGAGGTGGCGCCTCGATGTACATAAGAGGCTAAGATCGACCGCCAACCCAATTTGGCACTACTGCGCCACATTATTTTCCTTTTGCAGAAAAACAAACATTACGTTACAGCTGGAAGAATCTTTGCCATTCTTGTGGACTCTGTTGCAACCAACCCAGATATAAATTAATTATCTGAGACTTTAGTTGTAGTCACAATGAGTGCAGGAGGTTTGTTCAGCGGTGTGTCTCTCCCCTGGATGTCTCACCTGACCGTGGCCAACCTGACCCTGAACCTGGGTCTGGGGCTCCCGGAGCAGTCCGTCCTCCAGCCGGCGTGGGACTACCTCCTGCAGCACCACCAGGCTGAGCTGCGGAGCCCTCTGTTCCCCGTGGTCATCTCTGTCTCTACCTACCTCCTCCTGGTGACCCTCTACACCCTGCTAGACCTCCTGGCCCCCAGCTGGCCCGCCCTCAACAGCTACAAGATCCACCCAGACAGACCCGTCACCTGGGACAACATCTGGACCACCCTGTACCTCACGGCCTACAACCACCTGGTCTATATCTTCCCTGCTGCTGTGGGCCAGTGGCTGTGGAGGCCTCCTATTCCGCTCCCCCGTGACGCACCCACTCTAATGAGCTTCCTCCTGGGCATCCTGGGGTGCATGGTGGTCTTTGACTTCCAGTTCTACCTTTGGCATCTTCTCCACCACAGAGTCCCCTGGCTGTACCGCACCTTCCACGCCATGCACCACCAGTACCTTCAGCCATTCAGCCTGGTCACCCAGTACGTGTCCGCCTGGGAGCTGATCAGCTCGGGCTTCTGGACCACTGTGGACCCCCTCCTGCTGCAGTGCCACTGCCTGACCGCCTGGGGCTTCATGGTGTTCACCATCTGTGTGTCCACTGAGGACCACTGTGGCTACGACTTCCCCTGGTCGCTGCACCGCCTGGTGCCCTTCGGCCTGTGGGGCGGACCCCCCAAACACGACGCTCACCACCGGATGCCCGGGACAAACTTCGCCCCGTTCTTCTCCCACTGGGACTGGCTGGGGGGGACTAACATGGTGCCCACCCCCTCCAAAGAGAAATATGTTGAGGAAGGTCTAAAGGGGAGGAAAGATAAAGGAGCTTGAGTGTTGCTTTTTTTCTCCTCCCTCTCTCCCTTGACCGCTTTTGTGTGTATTTCATCCAATCTCTCTCCCCTCCTTACTCTATCTCTACTGTCTTTCTCTCTGTCCACCTCTCTCTCTCTTCCCCTCTTCCATCTTTCTTTGTCTTTATGAAATGTAATGACTTCATACTAACTGCGCTCTGTGGCTCTCTGTCAGATCTCTGGTTTTGTGTGATATTGATTTGTTTTGGATTACTCTGTGGTTTTTCATTGGTTTCCATGGCATTCTCAGGTCAGACTTCCCTACATTTGAAATGTGTGTGTTTTACTAATACCTCTAAAATCCATGCTGAATGGAGTTTTATATTTTTGCTAAGTTGTTTGCTATTGACATTTTCTTATGTTTCTCTGTTTTGAACTCTTTTTGAATACATTTTTGTTTTGTAAATCCTATGACATACTATATGGATAACCTGATATAGCATAACTGTCTGTTGCTAGAAGAGAGACATGTAAACATAAGACAGCACAAATGTTTTACAGACATTTTCATAATTTGAGTTTTGTTAAATTAACACAGTTGAAGGATTTGCAGCACAGCAATTCAAGCAGGGTAACACACAGACACACGCACACACAGACACACAAACCAGAGAGCTGAATGGCAGTCTTTTAGCTGTGTCCAGTGTGCCGCCAGAGTGATGCGTGGGGCCAATACTAATTTATCATCCTCTCTTTCAGACGCTATCAATACTCTCATTGGCAGAGACCCCTACACTGCCCCTTCCACCACAAAACACCTTCTTTGTGATCCATGATCTTCAGCCTGTGGCCTAAACAAAAACCAAACACAACTATTTTTCTTTTCAAGCATGTCATTGGCAGAGCACCAAGAATACTTGTTATTCCTAAAGAGTGTGCTTGTTTTCTAATAGATTAATAATACGGGAAACTGCAGAATATTTGTACTGTTGATGATGATTGGAGCAGAAGGCCGGTGGAGGAGAGAGCAGGCTGTATTTTAAGCATATTGTCAAACTACTGTTGGGAAAGGGTCTACAATTTTCGAAATATTAAACAAATATGAATGTTGAGATGAAATCCTTATATTGCAGTAAATGTGCATACATTTCAAATTGTCATTCGTTCAGTGTGCACCAACTGTCGTTCACCCAAGACTGCCCACTCTTTGGTTTTCATTCGATTAATTGACGACAGCGTGGCCGATGTGTACAACAGTCCCGACGCTCTATCTACACGTTAATAATCCTTGCTCGTGACACAGTTTTGAAACCCTTTGAATTTAACTTTCATATCATTGAGAAATTATTTTCTAAAAACAAAAGATACAATTACTATAAATCTTTTTAACACGATTCCAACAAGGCCATATGTTACGGCTTGTTTACAGAAGAGAGAGAAGCCAACCTGTTTTAATGAGTAATCTAACGTCTCCGAACACCTGTGTGTAACAGAAGAAGAATGCCAGTAAAGTGTTGTGACTGAAAATTAATGTTGGCCGCAACTGTGTAAAAACCAGAGGCGCAAATTTGGTTTTAGAAGTGGGGGGGACATAACTTCTTTGTTTTTAATTTTTTTATTCCCCCATAAACATAAACACTCCAAACAGCCTACCCAACCGCTCGGAGGCGTCCGCATTGGTCCTAAAGCACACCGTTGCCTTGTTTTGTATCACATTCCAATGATAAAACTGGGGGGGACAAAAATGCAATTTCAGAATGTGGGGGGACATGTGCCCCCCCCTTCCCCAGTGAAAGTTGCGCCCCTGGTAAAAACAGAGTACAGTAGACTAAGTGTATCTTTGCAGTTCCATCCATGAAATCAAAATGATAGTTTTAACCATGTTTACATTAACTTTTATTTATGTATTTACATACACTGGAATAAAACAAGCTTACAGTCGTGGTAAAAAGTTGACACAAGTATTGGTCTTCACAAAGTTTGCTGCTTCAGTGTTTTTAGATATTTTTGTCAGATGTTACTATGGTATACTGAAGTATAATTACAAGCATTCCATATGTGTCAAAGGCTTTTATTGACAATTACATTAAGTTTATGCGAAGAGTCAATATTTGCAGTGTTGACCGTTCTTTTTCAAGACCTCTGCAATCCACCCTGGCATGCTGTCAATTAACTTCTGGGCCACATCCTGACTGATGGCAGCCCATTCTTGCATAATCAATGCTTGGCGTTTGTCAGAATTTGTGGGTTTTTGTTTGTCCACCCGCCTCTTGAGGATTGACCACAAATTCTCAATGGGATTAAGGTCTGGGGAGTTTCCTGGCCATGAACCCAAAATGTCGATGTTTTGTTCCCCGAGCCACTTAGTTATCACTTTTGCCTTATGGCAAGGTGCTCCATCATGCTGGAAAAGGCATTGTTCGTCACCAAACTGTTCTTGGATGGTTGGGAGAAGTTGCTCTCGGAGGATGTGTTGGTACCATTCTTTATTCATGACTGTGTTCTTAGGCAAAATTGTGAGTGAGCCCACTCCCTTGTCTGAGAAGCAACCCCACACATGAATGGTCTCAGGATGCTTTACTGTTGGCATGACACAGGACTGATGGTAGCGCTCACCTTGTCTTCTCCAGACAAGCTTTTTTCCGGATGCCCCAAACAATCGGAAAGGGGATTCATCAGAGAAAATGACTTTACCTCAGTCCTCAGCAGTCCAATCCCTGTACCTTTTGCAGAATATCAGTCTGTCCCTGATGTTTTTCCTGGAGAGAAGTGGCTTCCTCGCTGCCCTTCTTGAACCAGGCCATCCTCCAAAAGTATTTGACTCACTGTGCGTGCAGATGGACTCACACCTGCCTGCTGCCATTCCTGAGCAAGTTCTGCACTGGTGGTGCCCCGATCCCGCAGCTGAATCAACTTTAGGAGACGGTCCTGGTGCTTGCTGGACTTTCTTGGGCGCCCTGAAGCCTTCTTCACAACAATTAAACCTCTCTCTTTGAAGTTCTTGATGATCCGATAAATGGTTGATTTAGGTGCAATCTTACTAGCAGCAATATCCTTGCCTGTGAAGCCCTTTTTGTGCAAAGCAATGATGACGGCACGTGTTTCCTTGCAGGTAACCATGGTTAACAAGAGGAAGAATAATGATTTCATGCACCACCCTCCTTTTAAAGCTTCCAGTCTGTTATTCTAACTCAATCAGCATGACAGAGTGTTCTCCAGCCTTGTCCTCGTCAACACTCTCACCTGTGTTAACGAGATAATCACTGACATGATGTCAGCTGGTCCTTTTGTGGCAAGGCTGAAATGCAGTGGATATGTTTTTTAGGGATTAAATTCATTTTCATGGCAATTCATCTGATCACTCTTCATAACATTCTGGAGTATATGCAAATTGTCATCATAAAAACTGAGGCAGCAGACTTTGTGAAAATTAATATTTGTGTCATTCTCAAAACCCTTGACCACGACTGTGTGGTCCTCTGTAGCTCAGTTGGTAGAGCATGGCGCTTGTAACGCCAAGGTAGTGGGTTTGATCCCCGGGACCACCCATACACAAAAAATGTATGCACGCATGACTGTAAGTTGCTTTGGATAAAAGCGTCTGCTAAGTGGCATATTATTATTATGTATATTTTGGGTTCTGGTAGGGTACGACAGTTGAACTAAGCTCATGATGAAGCATTTATACATTATTTTCTTCAATAATCAATGGGTACATATTATTAATTTATAAGTCCAAAAATGTATTTAGCAACTGCAGATTGACCCTAAAAGAGTAGGCTAGCTAGCCTACACTCCTTCAGTACATATTGGGTGGGCTAAGTGTGCACATACAGTATCTCTCTTCACTAACACATGCAGTTTCACAAACTGTCCAACAGGGGTCACGCTAAACATAAAGTACTATTTGAGAAGTCGTACTCTGGTTGAGAAATGGGAAGTATAAATTAGACACAGACACACCTTGAAAAGGTCAGACAATCATTTATTTTATAACATGTATAGTTTATTCCTGTAACCTGAAGCAGACCTGACCACAGACACAGTTACTTCCCCTCATTGGAACATCTGCCATTTGGAGTTTCAGTCATGAAGTTCAATATTCAACTCATATATGTCATGTAATGTAATAGATACTGTTGAATAATTCAACACACACACACAATTTACATTACATTAAATTACTATGATTTAACCTATGATACTAATATAGAATGTCTCTGTTATTATAGGCAAAGAGGTCATATTGTAATTGTGGTTAAACCTACAACATGTCACAATACTCTGTGCCTTTGCTTGTTGTTATTCACAGAGTGACGGTACTTGCAGAACAGGTTTGGCGTGTTGAGGCATGGAGTGGAACTCAAGCATTGCAACACAAGGTGCCTATTTTTGAAATGCAGACCATGAGGCACTGGCTGAAACAGAGACTCAGTGTGTGAGTGGGTTAAATGAAACAGCATAGGTGAGTCATGAGTGATACGGATAGAACTATGTGGCAGTATCTCCCTGGGCACCTTCAGGACATTCCCTTCCTGCCCTCATCCACAAAGTTTATGATATCAGCGCGATCTGGATGACGCAAAAACCTGTCAGTCACCATTTTACTGCCCTCTCTCTCTCTTTCTTTCTCTCTCTCTTTCTTTCTTATTCCCTCTCTCTACTGTAAACCATCTGCAATAGTAGATCCCTATCTTCTTGTCCCATACTGTTCCATAACCTGCCAATCAAATGCTAATTAATAATTTCTTAATCATTGGGAGGATACTATATGCCTTGTAAATAATCCTCCCCCTCTCCCCCTCAGGTGATGCAAATCCAGTGATGTCTGCCCTGTAACAAGGCTTTCAGCGCACTGATCATTTGACTGATAGCAGGATAGCAGTGCCCAACCCTCTCCCTGGAGATCTACTGAATATGCAGGATTTTCCTGCAGCCCTACCATAACAAACCTGATTTAATAAATCAAGGTCCTTAGAGTAGTTATATCACAACAGTGGTCAAAATGCTGCTACAACAGAACAGGCTGTATGGGTACTCTCTTTTCTTATGGTTTTATGCATCTGTAGAATCTGCTGGTTGTGCAAACTGTATACTAACCCAGTGGTGTAAAGTACTTAAGTAAAAATACTTTAAAATACCACATAAGTAGTTTTTTGGGGTATCTGTACTTTACTATTTATATTTTTGACCATTTTTACTTTACTTCACTACATTCATAAAGAATATTATGTACTTTTTACTCCATACATTTTCCCTGACACCCAAAAGTACTTGTTACATTTTTTATGCTTAGCAGGACAGGAAAATTGTCATATTCACACACTTATCAAGAGAACATCCCCGGTCATCTCTTCTGCCTCTGATCTGACTCACTAAACACAAATGCTTTGTTTGTAAATTATTTCTGAGTGTTGGAGTCTGCCCTTGGCTAGCCATAAATGTGCCATCTGGTTTGCTTAATATAAGGAATTTGAAATTATTTTGCTTTTACTTTTGATACTTAAGTATATTTTAGCAATTACATTTACTTGTGATACTTAAGTATATTTAAAACCAAATACTTTTAGACTTTTACTCAAGCAGTATTTTACTGGGTGACTTTCACTTTTACTTGAGTCATTTTCTATTAAGCTATCTTTACTTTTACTGAAGTATGACAATTGGGTACTTTTCCACCACTGTACTAACCTGTGCTCCTCTCCCATCCCTGGCATGACTAGCATGTCTCTTTGACATGCTACCTCTGTTGAGAGGTGTGTATACGTAATGCTCACTGAGAGTTTTACCTGAGTTAATCTTCTGCCATATGGAAATCATGCTCTACAATGGACAACCTGGGCTAATCATTCATCAGTGGACGCGGATCTACATAAAAGCTCACTTGTATTTTAAAGGAAAGGAGTCACTAATCTCTTCAAGCAGTTTTCATAGGGGCCTTTGTGACTATACTATGTGAATATAATGACAGGCTTTTTAAGGGGCCTGCCTGTCTGTGTGAAGGTGATACAGTCAGGGAGTGGTCCTGTCTGTGGCAGCCTAGTTGTGTGAAGCAGGTATTTTAAGGAATAGAGAATAGTGGCAATAGTCTGGGTGAAGGTGACACCCCACAGCAATATATGATCTCTGAAAGAGCCTGGAGTAATTTATCCCCCCTGAAAACACAATGCTATGCTCAGGCTCTGCTCTTATATCAAAGGTTCCTATGTACAGCCTTTCTCTTAATCAAACAATGAATATATCAGAAATTAAATCAATGTTTATTGGTCGTGTACACAGTTTAGCAGATGTTATAGCGGGTGCAGCGAAATGCTTATGTTACTAGCTCATAACAATGCAGTATAATGTCAAACAGTACACAAATAATAAAAAATGAACAAATGTTGGAACGAACTCCGATTAACAACCCAAATAACACTGTTCCTGCTATATTGAATATGTACTGAACAAAAATATAAAGTCACCTTGGTTATCAAAACGTGATGCCAGGGTAAGCCTATACGAAACACAGCCCTTATTTGAAGTGTTTCTAAAATCCCCTGTGGGAAAAATGAATGGTGTAAAAACATTTTTTTTTAACCATTTCTCTGTTTGACCGCTAGGTTTTATGGGTATTATGACACCTCCACTGTGGGGCTCTATAGCACAATGGTGACACTTGGGTCATTGTGTTGGACTACAAGAGATCACTGGGCTCACCTTGGCTGAGCATTATCTACAGATAAAAGACAGGATCCAGTCTCTTCACCAAACAATCCTCCCTATCTTCTATCATTCTCCATTGTAACATTTTTACTTTAACTTCATAATTTAAATATCAGCAGGAAATAGCACTTTTCAATGGTCATAAATGTAAGATGCAGAATAGTATAAAGTTAGTTTCACGCAGAGTTCCTAACACATGCAAGGCGGTGGATAGTTAAGGGAGGGCAGCATTCTAAGAAAAACAGAAAGGAAAACGCTGCACACTGCTGCTCATGCTCCCAGGTGATATTTATTTATAACAACATTTCCACCCTTAGGTCTTCATCAGGCATCCATATCCCATGTGGGGGTGGAAGGTCCTAAAATATAGGGGCAGTACTCAGTGACATCACTTCCTGAAACAGGAGGTAAAAAATATAACATAAGTTCACAATATTAACATTCAATGCATCAAAATATATGATCATACACAAGGAATGTGATCAATATTTACAGCAATATATACATATACACATACAATATTCAATTAGTATAAAAAACAATAATTTGGACATTCTTAAACTATAAAAACCGTTTCAAGTCGAACTCCTCTTTAAGGCCAAGAGGAGACAGTGTGTTGAGCATGTGGATCCAGAAAGATTCCCTTTGAAGAAGTTTCCTCTCAATGTCCCCTCCCCTGCATGACATCTTGATAAGTTCTATTCCAATGTATCTCAGAGAACTAATAGGATGTCCAGCTTGTACAAAATGAACAGCAACCGGATTTTCTGTCTCACCTCTCCGTATATTGCTGCGGTGCTCACTGATCCGTGTCTTAAGGCTTCTATAGGTTTTCCCTATGTAAGACAGACCACAACGACATTTCAACATGTAAATAACATCGGTGGACATGCAGGTAATCAGGCCTTTGATCTTAAATCTTTGTCCTGTGCGGGGGTGGGTAAATGAGTTACATTTGTACGTGAAGCTGCATTGAGCACATTGGCCACATTTGTAATTACCCTCCGGAACCTTGTCCAAGAAAGTTTCCCTTTTCTCTGGTGGATAATCAGATTTAACCACGATGTCTCTCACATTTGGGGGTCTTTTAAAGACCATACGTGGGGGATAATTAAAGATGGTTTCAATTGTGGGTCAGTATCAATCATGTATTGGGTGAAGCATGAGGGGACATGTTCTGCTTTTTCTTTAACTTTTGGTTGAAGGCTTTCCAACTGTGTTAGTCCTTCAAAACGATCATTGGCATGTTTTGCCCAATAGTCTTTGTTCCCCCTTTCCTTAAACCTCTGTATGAGGTCCGTGGTGTGTTTCTGGTAAGAAGCATCAGAGCTGCATACTCTTCTGATGCGACTGAATTGACTTATAGGGAGACTTTTAATAAGTGGACGTGGATGAAAGCTGTCACCTCTAAGAAGGGTATTCCTGTCCGTAGGTTTCCTATAGAGATCTGTAGAGAGGGAGGTGTTGTCCTTAATAACCATCACATCAAGAAAACTGATTTGTGATAGGTCATAGTTAATGGTGAAATGAAGGTGTTCATTCATAGTGTTTAGATAGGCATGGAATTCCAAAAGTTCTTCCTGGGTCCCTGTATAGATCACGAAAATGTCGTCCAAATATCTAGGCCGCCCTGATGGAAGATGTTAGTATATAGACTGGTAACATCAAAAGTGCACAGAATAGAATGTTCAGGTATATGGTCCACAGATTAAAAAAGATTAATAAAATCAATAGAGTCTCTAATATATGTGGCGAGGGAGATCGCCCAGGGTTTCACAAAATAGTTCACAAAGGTTGAGATATTCTGTCAGAGATCCGTTACTACTCACAATGGGCCTGCCTGGTATAGGTGGTGTCATGCTCTTGTGAATTTTGGGAGAGCGTATATGACAGGTGTGGTTGGGCAGTCCATTTTCATATACTCATATTCTGTCTTTGTAATTTCCCATTCATTTTTTTGTTGTTGACAATTTTTCATGAATCGGAGACTTGAATTAATTAGTAGGGTCCTTAGGGAGTCTTTTGTCAAATTCATCATCACTAAGTTGTCTCAGAATTTCCTTTTCATAGTCTGCTGCATTTTGTATCACTATTGCACCTCCTTTGTCAGCAGGTTATATAATGATCCTGGAGTCATTTTTGAGTTCCATAAGAGATTAGTTCTCTGCTTTGGATATATTATGGAATACCTTGTATTCTTTTTTCTTAGCCAGGAGATTATGTACATCTTTCTCAACTAGGCAATGTTTCAAGAGAGGGGTTTCTTTTGGGTGGTAAAAATGTGCTTTTCCTGTTAAAATATGTATTCTCCCTTGTCATGTCCTCAGCGCGAGAGTCAAGTTCATTGTCATTCAGTTTATCAATGGGAAAAACATTAGCATTATATCCTGTCTGGTTACTATTATAGTTCAATGGATTAACATGGGCAGGTGCACAGGGAGCAACCCCATGACCAAAAAACTCAGTCAATCTCAAACTGCGAAAAACTTTTTTTTGAAAGTCTATAACTGTATCAAAGTCATTGGCTGGCGTTTACCCTTCCAGCTTGCTCGTGGGGGAGTGCCAATTGGCTGTCTCCGGCCATCCCTCCAGAAATATACCTTGTACTCCTTGTAGTCTGCAGTATCACGCAGCATTCTAACCCACAGATCCCTAAAGAATTTAAGCTATGAAGAGTGTATACTGTAGTGTGTAGTTAACCAGAACAGATTAGAGTGTCTGCATAAACACAGAGCTAGGGAGTGAGCTGGGTGGGCTGAACATGGTCATCTCCATAGATTCTGATCTTTTCCAGTAGACTATATTTAGTTTTACTCAAACTCTACAGTACAAACCCGTTTTCACAGGGCAACGTTGCACAGCTTACTTTACATTGAAATATCCTCCATCTAAATATTCCTCTTTCCAATACTGCCATCTATCTATCCAATACTCATACAGTATATCTACCAATTAAGGGGAAGTGAGGAGGGTATCGCAGCAAACCAGTAATCAGAGGTTGTTCCTGCCTGTTCTCCAGAGGCTCCTCGGGCAGTTATCTGTGAGAATCACTGACACCATGGAAACAGAAACATGTCCCATCTCGCTCTCAAACATTACCCAGTCTAGATTACCTCAAAATGACTGAGACAGAGAAAGTCTTTGTAATAGATGAGAACCTGAAAAATCCCTGTAGTTTCACAGTTGCGTTGATTTATTGACCTTCATGAAAAAAAACTGTCAACTGATCCACAGAAACATCTGTCCTCAGATTGTCACACAAAGTCACCATGACACATTCCACAAATTCCAACCAGTGAATGAAGAAGACTATAATCACAGACAATGACTCGTAATTTTCCACCAGTCATGTGAGGAGTGATTCAGTCTACCCAGTCCCATGAGCACCAGGGCATTGGAATGTGATAAGGGTTACGCAACAGAGACAAAAGTTACACATTTAAGAACAATAACACCAATAGAAACTAGCTAAAACCATTTGTTTCTTAAAATGTATGACATACAATAAGCTAATTTAAAACAAACTTTTAATGGCTTAAAACAATGGAACAAAAGGTAAAAAATGAGCAGTGTTAATGTGTATAGCCTACAGCCTATGATCTCACTGAGGCGAATATACAGTATAAAGGCATAGAACAGTGAGGATATGTAGATTATAGACTTAAAGTCAGTTTGGCTCCAACATTGCCCCTCTAAAATATGGGTACTCATCACCATAATCCTCAATACTTTTCACCTAACTGCATTACATTTGATACCACATTCCCTTACTTTAGCACTACAAGGCACAATGTAAAAGTCTCTATTTGGGGATTTCATAAAACATGTTGTTTACCATGTGCTAGGCAATAACAAGTCCAATATGCATTGTTGTTTGACCTCTTGATCTTCACATTAAGACAATATCTAACTACATATTTACATCTTTCACATTTGTCCTCTAACGGCTTGTCAAGAATTGTGATAAATACATTCATATGAAAATCACAAAAGGAGTAACAAGTCCAGGATATATATTCGCCCATTTTCACTAGTAGTCTGTGTAAGGTAACTCAGCAGTGGCCAAAGTCCTAATTTAAAACGTACTAAAGCTCCTCTTGACAATTTGTTAGACAGATAAGAAATATAGTTCCTCTTCCTGTGGTTTGCTTACTGAGCTGAGACCCATTTTCTCCTCTTCTGGACTCGATGTCCTTAAGTCCTGGTCCTGTGAGAGGTCAGGTTGTTTGTCTGTCCCACACAATAACACACCATCATGTTCCCTTTCTTGTAAATTATTCTATTTCACAACTGTTATAGGAGAGACCCCTTTAGTCTCTTCATTTCTACAAGGCACATACAGCCAGTTCCAGTGCGTCACAGTCCACAACGACCCTCTCCTAGTGTCTTTCCCTAGTCATCCGAATGGCTGCCATCCATTATCAGCAGGTACTGCTCTGTGTGTTCCCAGACTCAGACACGTAGGCCTTGCTCTTCTTGGAGTACTTCATGGAGCTGAAGGAAACCCTCATCCTCTCCACCGTCCTGCTGCTTCTACACAGCAGTGTGTTCTTCACATGGTCCCTGAAGTCCTTCGACACAAAGTAGTAGATGAAGGGATCCAGACAGCTGTTGAGGCTGGCCAGACACAGAGTGGTGACGTAGAAGCCGTAGCCGTTGTTCACCACCCCATCTTTGAGGAGGGAGTAGTGGACGACCAGCATGATGTTACTGGGGATGAAACACACCAGGAAGGTGACCAGCACGGTCACGATCAGCACCACGGCTTTCTGACGGTTCTTCCCGGCGCTCCCGTCCGCCATGGCGTTCCCGAGAGCCTTGAGGAGGAGGATGTAGGCCAGGATGATGACCAGCGAGGGAACCATGAACACGATGCCGGCCATGAGGACAAAGTAGAAGTAGGGGAGAGCTACGTCAGGGAAGGGGTTATCCAGGTCATGGATGATGTTGACGTCATGGCAGGTGGTGATGTTGGGGTCCTTGAGCTTGGCAGTGTGGTTGTACAGGTACAGAGGGGTGGTGGTGAGCCAGATGAAGGCCCAGATAGAGACGGAGACGGCAACGGCCAATTTGTTGTTCTTCCTCTGCTGAGATAGAGGATGGGCAACACCCCAGTAACGTTGCACACTCAGACAGGTGATGAAGAGGATGGAGCAGTACATGTTTCCGTAGAAGAAGCCCACCAGGACTTTACACAGCCCCTCTCCATAGACCCAGTCGTTGCCGTTGAAGTGGTAGGCGATCTTCAGGGGAGTCCAGATGACAAAGAGCAGGTCGGACAGAGCCAGGTTGGCCATGTAGATGGCGGAAGGGTTCTTTTTCTTGGTCCTGAAAAGGAAGACCCAGATGGCCATGGCGTTGGTGGGCAGCCCCACAGCAAACACCACTATGTAGACGATGGGGAGGAACACAGTGGTCAGACTGCTCCGCAGCGTGTCCGCGGTCGCCTTGGCCACTGTAACGCGGTCGGCATCCTGAGGGTCAACCACCCCGATGAACCCTCGTGTTTTAACTTTTGATGAAACACAGGAGAGAAACGTCACTGACAAAGATCTATAATGTTAGACTGTGTTGGTGAGCCCCAACATACAATAAGTTACTGTAAAAAAACATGGCTAAACAACATGTACAAATCATTAAATTAAGCAATGATTTGAATGACAGAGATTCTATATTGTTTAAAAAATGTACTTAATAGATATAAGATAAGGTATTAACTCGAATTTCACAGTCTTCTTAATATCTCAAATATATAGAGTCATTCCATCTCTAGGCTACCCATACCAAATGGGTACAAACATACATACAATACATATTCCTGGGACACGAAAGAGTATTATAATAAAGAGGTGACGATACTCTGAAAAGGTAGGTCAACCAAAGGTTGGAACCGACAGGGACGCTAAACACAACACAATACAATACAAGGCCTTTACAGGTAGACTAGTCAGTCTACTGACAAAGACATGAGATCATTTATAAAAGATCAATCTTACCTTGAGACGCATTTTGTGCACAAGCGCAACCGAGCAACAATAAGCAGGAAAGTATTCGAGATGAGCCCATTGTCCGTGAACTTTGTACAGTATTAGTGTCTGTGTATCTAGTCCTATCGCGTTCGAAATGGTTGTTAACTTCACTCCGACGTCCAATATACCTTTTTTCTCTCTGACCGAAACAGGACACACCCTAAGAACTACGAGAGACTGACGGAATCAACCACCGTGCGCGCTCGCACGCACATATACATTACACGGTTTCGAGTGTCTGTTAATTTCCACCTGCCTCGAGCATAGTGCTTTGAGAACAGGAATCAGTAAGCCAATAGGAAAGATGCCTATGTATGAAACACCATATTTGTATGCTGCTTACAAATCTATACTCCTTCACTAAGCATAAAAGTAGTTTCCCTTGGCTTTTACAACATCTTGAGTCTAAACAGGGAAGGTAATCACGTGGCTGAGTAGAGCGCTACTTTACACGGCTTTTATCTGTTTGGGCATATCTAAGGATAGCAGACAAATCGCAGTTAATTCAATGTAAATCTTATAGGGGGATATATAGGGGAGACCGGGATGGTTGACCGGGACCCTCCTGAAAAAACAAGTCTCTGTGATAGACAGAAATCTGATTTCGAGGTAAGAAGGTAATTATTTTGACCAAATGTGTTTTGTGATGGCATCAACTGCTTTGTAGTTCCGTTCACTAAACTTATATCATGTTTATAGCCAGTCTGTGTAGAGATATTTGATGCAAATTAGCAATGCTAAAGTTTTAACATTTAACTAAAATGTAAGCTAGCTAATGGCTGCAAGGGTCAGGGTTAGTTGTAACAACTTGTGAGAAAATGTTACAACTAACCCAGAGGTACATGTTTTCTTTTACTTTCAGCATCCCTGGATCATGGAAAAGAAAGACAGACAGGGGAGTACCTCTCCACACTTTGAACAAGCATCAAATGATGTAGCAGAGCAGGGGAAGTCAATCAGATCGGTTGCAAAGTTGTAGGGCATATGTTATGTGATGCTGTACAGATTCTGCAAAGGAAGAAAGAAGCTACTGGAGAAGGGGTTGAAAGAGCTTCCTCATGTTGGCTACTGTAGTGGAAAGAGGGTCTTCATGGATGAGCAGAAGTTGTCAGAGTATCTCTTGAGGGCAGCTGATTTATTTATGACCACTGCCCACTGCTATCCAGCCCACCTCTCCAGCTGCCTCCCAGGCCACCGCTCCAGCTGCCTCCCAGGCCACTGCTCCAGCTGCCTCCCAGGCCACTGCTCCAGCTGCCTTCCAGGCCACCGCTCCAGCTGCCTCCCAGGCCACTGCTCCAGCTGCCTTCCAGGCCACCTCTCCAGCTGCCTTCCAGGCCACCTCTCCAGCTTCCTTCCAGTCCACCTCTCCAGCTTCCTTCCAGGCCACCTCTCCAGCTTCCTTCCAGGCCATCTCTCCAGCTTCCTTCCAGGCCATCTCTCCAGCTGCCTTTCATGCCACCTCTCCTACTTCCTTCCAGGCCATCTCTCCAGCTGCCTTTCATGCCACCTCTCCTGCTGCCTTCCAGGCCACCTCTCCTGCTTCCTCCCAGGCCACCTCTCCTGCTTCCTTCCAGGCCACCTCTCCTGCTGCCTTCCAGGCCACCTCTCCTGCTTCCTCCCAGGCCACCTCTCCTGCTTCCTTCCAGACCACCTCTCCTGCTTCCTTCCAGGCCACCTCTCCTGCTTCCTCCCAGGCCACCTCTCCTGCTTCCTTCCAGGCCACCTCTCCTGCTGCCTTCCAGGCCACCTCTCCAGCTGCCTCCCAGGCCACCTCTCCAACCGCCTTCCAGCCACTTCATAGGGCACCTCCCCACATCAGTCGCATCAGGTGTTTCCCAGCCACAGTATCAGGCTGTGGCTGGGAAACACCTGATTACTCTTCTGATTTCAACCTAGTTGATGTACGCCCCTTCCCAAAAGCAGGGCCCAGAAAAATTACAACAAGGGGTAGGAAGAGGAGAAAAACTGTGATTTTGACAGATACACCGGTCAAGCAGGCACTGGAAGGAGAGCATCAAAAGTCAAGCACTCAGAAGGCAAAAAGAAAAATTGCCCTGCCTAAAAAAACTGCTGTTAAGAAGCAAGCCAAGACAAACCACACTGAACAACAAAAAATTGTCCTGCCTAAGAAAAAAGCCTAAACAAAGCACATTGAACCAGAAGATTCAGATTCCTCCAACAAGGAAAACTTCTGCATTGTGTGCATGGAGGACTTTAACAATTCCAAGTCCAAGGAGGTCTGGGTGGTGCTGGGAATGCAAATTATGGGCCCACCAAGCCTGTACCCCAGGACAGCCATACCACTGTCACCAAGCCTGTACCCCAGGACAGCCATGCCACTGTCACAACTGTGGCTCTGATTAAGTGAACATGTCCAACATTCAGTCACACACAGACACGCACGCACCACAAACGTTCAGGTGTTTAGTTTAGCCAAGTTGTTGTTTGGTTGAGAAATACCATTTAGTGGAGGGTAAAATAGTAATTGTATTATTTATGTATTATTATTATTTCTGCCAAACAAAAGGTAAACTTGGCAACGTTGCTCTCATGGTCTCAATAAAAGCATTCAATAATTAGTTGAACGTCATGATTTATGCACTTTTTAGTTGTTCCAATTCACCCCAAGCACTGTTACAACTAACCCAGACCATGGGGTACATTGCAACACTTCACTCCTTGTATTTAAGACACCACCATGCATTTGCAGTTTGATTTCCATATATAACCACACCAATTTGTAAATGACAGAAGTAGGTTGTTTGTATCAAGTTTTGAATACACTACCATAAACGATCTCTGAGAAACTGACGAAAAGGTGAAAAGTGTTACAACCATCCCCGGTCTCCCCTACCCATTTCTATATAAATCAGAACTATGCCAATCTGGTATTGGTTCTCTTGGGCATTGCTGCAATAAACAAAGTATTCACCATTTCATGTATGCCTGGACTATGGTCACTTTTGAGGCAATGCTCTTTAGATATGTCATTTTTCCACATTGAAATAGACCCATTCCACCATTTCTTTATTCTGATTAAATAGATTGAATTCAACCAAGTTGAAGAGGTTGCCATTTCAGCAACCTCTCACGGTGTAGGCTAAAGTTAAATGACAAAACTAAACTGTGCATCATAGAAGTAGGGGTGCTGCAATAATGCACTAAGGGCTTTAAAAGTCCTTTATTAGCGAACCAACAGAGCTGTCTGCAGCGCAGGCAAAAACATCCCCCCCAAACTACTCCCTTCAAATAAAAAATAAATACAATCGCAGCACCCCCAACTACTTCCCGCAGCTATGCTGTGCATTCAAGATAATTATCAGAATTTCCCCTTTCATGCAAGCGATCTCACAGAAGAGGGAACCAATGCTAAATGCCATTCGGCCGACTAAAAACCAAGGCCATATTAATTGTTTTATTGTTGTTGCTTTTTATTAAAAACACAACATATTTCCATCACAACATGCAGTAAAAAAAAAAAAAAGTATACACAAAAAAAAAGTTCAATAAATAAACAATTTATACATGACATTGAGTCAATCAGATGTGCATTTACAAGGATTATGCATAGGTGCTAGAAATATAATCGATTCATGATTTAGGTCAAGTATGGCTCATTTGATAAAGAACAGTGCACATTCCCAGAAGTGAAGGGTCAGTGCTATTGGGCATTGAGAACTAAGTTTACAGTTTCAGAGAGCTGCAGTGCTTGAACAAACGTAATGGACATCTGACTGTTTAAATGTGGGGAATGGATCAGAAACACAGAATAAAAACAATGCCTCTTCACTCTTACCAATTGTGTCCTCTACATAAACCAAGGAGGAGAGAAAGGCAATGTAACAAGGCACATAATATGAAGTAGTCTGGGGTTGCATCTCAGTTTAAAATGGCTTAGTCTCCATTGATACTGATGAAAACAAATGGCAGGTGAAAGAAACATGGCAAATCAACACCAAACCGGGATTCCCTTTACTCATCCAGTTCTTTAAAAACATCAGTACAGCCAACTTCTACCCCCTTTAACAGGAGCTGCTCTGTGTTTTCCCCGAGTCGGAGGTGTAGGTGCTACTCTTTTTGGAGTACTTCAGAGCATTGAACGAGACCCTCATTCTCTCCACCGTCCTCTCGCTGCGGCATCTCAGTGTGTTCTTCACATGCTGCCTGAACTCCTCTGAGATGAAGTAGTAGATGAATGGATCCACACAGCTGTTGAGGGCAGCCAGACACAGGGTGGAGATGTAGAAGCCGTAGCCGTTGTTCACTTCTCCGGCCAGCAGGAGAGAGTAGTGCACCAGCAGCATGATGTTACTGGGGGCGAAACAGACCAGGAACATAACCAACACGGTGATGATGAGCACCACCGCCTTGCGTCGATTCTTGGCAATGCTGGCATCGGTCATAGAGTTCCTCAGGGACTTCAGCATCAGAACATAGGCCACCACGCACACCACGGTGGGAACTACAAATCCCAGGATTCCCATGGTCAGGAAGTAGCCTGCAGCCATGCTATTCTGGCTGGGCCGGGTGACGTCGTGGCATGTGATGATGTTGAGGTTGGTCACTTTGACCGTCTGTTCATAGAGGTAGAGAGGGGTGGTCAGCAGCCAGACGCCCACCCAGACGGCGACAGAGACGCTGATGGCTACCTGGTTGTTTCTCCTATTCTGGGAGAGGGGGTTGACGATGGCCCAGTAGCGCTGGACACTGATACAGGTGATGAAGAGGATGGAGCAGTACATGTTCCCGTAGAAGAAGCCCACCAGGACTTTACACAGCCCCTCTCCATAGATCCAGTCGTTGCCGTTGAAGTGGTAGGCGATCTTCAGGGGCGTCCAGATGACAAAGAGCAGGTCGGACAGAGCCAGGTTGGCCATGTAGATGGCAGCAGGGTGCTTCTTCTTGGTCCTGAAAAGGAAGACCCAGATGGCCATGGCGTTGGTGGGCAGCCCCACAGCAAACACCACTATGTAGACGATGGGGAGGAACACCGTGGTCAGACGACTGTCCAGGACCATGTGGGCCGTCAGGGAGACCCACACTCCATCCGGTGTCTCAGTCCCAGTGAAGCCTCGGTTTTCAACATCAGTATTAGTCCACTCTGAGAAAGAGAGAAGAGAAACAAGGTGAGTAGGAACAGGGCTATCTGAGGAATTCTAACAATGGGGTTCAAAAGTATGCCATTTGAATACAATAGACATTTGTGATTTATTTAATTCGCTGTCAGGTTCACGCTTCAACTATTACTTTTATATTGTTCTTAAAATGATTTGGATTCAAATTAAAGACAAATTATATGAAATCAACTAATAAGACTCCAGGTGGCCATTTTCTCTTCAGAATCTAGACTTTGGAAAGATCAGTCTGTCATTACTATGTGGGATGACATTTTGGGCGCATTCCTCTGCCCAGGTGTTGCTGACCCCTGCCAGATCTTACAACGCCTGTATAAGTATTTTACGTATCATCTAACCACATACAGATTGGTATAATGTCAGTCGATGATGTGGCATGCAACCATTGGTTGATGCATGCAAAGTCTGAGCAGGGGAACGCTGCCGCATTCAAAACAACTGGGAAATGGGAAACAAGTCGGAAAACTCGGGCATCCTTCTAGAGCTCCGACTTGAAGATCACTGATGTCATGATTTGACCACGTTTTTTTCCAAGTTCCCAGTTGTCTTGAAAGTACCATGTGACCATACTATTTGATGAAGGAGTTATTTTACACTGGCCCGGGTTGAAGCGGGTAAAGGCCAGACACGTCATCCGGTGAAAGCGGGGAGGGAGGAGCGCCCTTCTCAAATCGAACAGTAGGTTTCCAATGGGAGCAAATTAATCATAGTGGGCAGAATAAGCAAGGTGGTGGGCAGAGCCAAAATCCATCTCACTCCATCTTCTCCTAGTACTGGGCACTGGGCTTCCGCTTCCGTAGTGAGTGGAAACGGCAATCAGATGCTTCACATTTATAAATTCTGTGAAATATCTGGCTCATTGTGCTGTGATGCAACATCTATTTTCCAAAAAATAAAACTGTTTTAATTAGTTTTCATTGGGAAGGCAAATAAAGCGTTCACTTTTGAATGGGGAAACACAGAATCCTACTAATGATGCTAATACACCTGCTTAACTAGGCCCCAAGTCACTTTTGTTTTGAGCCTCTGGACATAGCGGGACACCTTGCTCACGCCCGGGAGGTAGCCCAGTTCCAAAACGAATGCAATCAACTTTCAACCGGTGCAAGAGACCCCCCTAACGGGCGCCCGGGCTACATTAATCGAACCCCTCGATGTCTTGCGGTTTGTAAGAACAACGACATTGGAAATACCATCACAACATGACAAACAGGATTATTTCACAAACTCTGTATTCATTTAGGAATCAGATAAGAGGGGATTCCTAAATTAATACATTTAAGTATATCACAACAACGTCTCTGATCGAACAAAAACACACACCAATAACAAGACTAATAGACGAGTCATCCCGCTCCTCCGCACACTCCACTGGCTTCCAGTTGAGGCTCGCATCTACTACAAGACCATGGTGCTTGCCTACAAAGTTGAGGGGAACGGCTCCTCCTTACCTTCAGGCTCTGATCAGACCCTACACCCAAACGAGGGCATTACGTTCATCCACCTCTGGCCTGCTAGCTCCCCTACCTCTACGGAAGCACAGTTCCCGCTCAGCCCAGTCAAAGCCATTCGCTGCTCTGGCACCCCAATGATGGAACAAGCTCCCCCACGACGCCAGAGTCACTGACCACCTTCCGGAGACACTTGAAACCCTACCTCTTTAAGGAATACCTGAAATAGTATAAAAGTAATCCTTCTTCCCCCACCCCCCATAAAAAGTTGAATGCACCAATTTGTAAGTCGCTCTGGATAAGAGCGTCTGCTAAATAATGTAAATGTAAACGAGGGAAAAGGCTAGCTCTTACCATTTTTCTGAGACAGACAGAGCTCGGCACAGGCCAATAAAAATATCAGTTTCAACCAATGTGGCTTAAAACTCATGTTAACTTCCACAATATGATCGAACAACAATCTATCTGCGACGTATGAAGAGTGTTGAATGGCGACGGCGCGTTCGTTTGTGTATTCCTTCTGTCTGCTACGTTGAAGTGAACTAAAGAGGTAGTACCACATCCTGCCGTCACATAACAGGTGGAAATAAAAAAAACCTGTGTGATGTCATGTGACCGTGCACACCTGTGTCCTCAGGCTGACTGGCTGTAGTAGGATCTTGCCCTCAATACACTGATCTAAGGTCAGTTTTGTGTTTTTACACTAAGGCTTCAAGTTAGAATTTGGATCATCATCTAAATAATTTGTAGACTTCAAATTGACGGCGAGAAGCCCAAACAGATATAATATATGACTAAAACATAATCATTTCAAACCTTTCTGACGTTTGTATATGATCACGTGTCTCTCTATTATGTGTGGAAATACTTGGGAACAGATTTCCCAAATTAAAATCAGTTGGAGCTGATTCCCTGGTGTTTGTATATATATATATATATGTCCAACAATGGACGTTTATTTATTTTTTGCTCAGAAAACATGGGGCCCAAATAAAACCACCTATGGGACAGATTTGTCGGTGGGCCACCAGTTGGGGAACCCTGGTATAAGCTGATCCTAGAGCTGTGCCAAGGGGCAACTTCAATACCACCTGCAGACAAGCAATGTATATGGCAGACAAGCAGATGTGTAAATTTGCCTCCTTGACAAGTGTAGACCTAAGGAGAATTACAGCTCAGCAGTAAGCCTACCAGCATGTGTAGTAGGAAGGCTATTAAATAGTGGGCTAACCTTTAAGTGGAAAAGAAAAGTGCATCAATAATATTTCCTCACTGTTAAAGAATAAGAAATAGATTGTCTGCTGATCTCCCCTGCCATTTTCTTCTCCTTCTTTGTGTTCCCAGTTGCAACACATAGCAAATGTTTATGAGAGGAATGAGAGAGGGGTGTGTGTTGCATAACGTTCAGTATCCTCAGGGCAGGCTCAGTGGAAGTTCCAAAGGTTTGGTCTTTTTGTTTGACTTAGTTCCTAGCATCTGTTTGGTTAATAAAATGTGTCCTTTAATACAGATGGCTAGTTGCTTGAGGACTCTCATGTGCTTTTCTCCTGCTCTGTCTTTGTTCAGGTGGAACAGAGGAATGGAATGGATAGGATTGATGGTGATGGGGGATGGGATGGGAGGCCGGTTGGATGGACATACTTCCAAATTCTCTAAAAATGACGTCGGAGGCGGCTTATGGTAGAGAAATGAACATTCAATTATCTGGCAATAGCTCTGGTGTACATTCCTGCATGCCAATTGCACGCTCCCTCAAAACTTGAGACATCTGTGACAAAACTGCACATTTTAGAGTGGCCTTTTATTGTCCCCAGCACAAGGTGCACTTGTGTAATGATCATGCTGTTTAATCAGCTTCTTGATATTCCACACCTGTCGGGGGATGGATTATCTTGGCAAAGGAGAAAAGCTCACTAACAGGGATGTAAACAAAACATTTTACCTTTTTGTACGTATGGAACATTTCTGGGATCTTTTATTTCAGCTTATGAAACATGGCACCAACACTTTACATGTTGGTTTATATTTTTGTTCAGTATAAATAGGTATGAAGCACCACCCGCTGGATGTAATGTGAAATGTAATTGACTTGAAGTAAGTATGATTTTGACCAGTAGGGGTATCACAGCACTACTCTACCTTAGCACTCCTAGGCTGTGTATTTGTGTAGTCGAAAAGCTCTTCAATTTCTGCACACACACACTATATATTCACACAAATTGACATTTTTAGCATTAATGAGTCTGAGCTAAAGTTATTGTAGCGATATAATATATAGTGCATGATATTTCTATGCAGCATCGACAACATAGGCTATACATTTCACATTGCCAAGTAAATATTTGTACATAGAAAAAATACTAAATGTTAACAAAATGAACAGAATCAGATCCTACACTACAGGCATGGAAGTGAGCTCACTAAGCCTGCGTAGAAAAATATTTCCTTGTATTGTTCACAGTGTTCTTTTAAGAAATGGTACAATACATTATTGAACAAAGACCCCTTTGTTATTCCCTTATCACAGACCATCAAACTTCATAGAAACTGCTTTGGGGACTTTAAACCTGCTTCAATACTAGCAACTTCAACTTCCATGGGAAAACATTTTAAAGATACCAATTTAAGATGTTATACATGATCATGCATTACATTTTCCTTTTCTCTCACCCTAATGTATCTTCTTGGTAGTTGGGTTCAGCTCAGAAACAGCTGTTGATCCATATCAATCAGACCAGCAGCTTCTTGCACTGGCTGAAACAAGGGAAATGTATATGTCTCTTCTTCATATAGTTGGGCATAGCTAAACCAGACCTAGGAGTGGCATGGCTGCAGATGAATGTCTGACTGAATTCAACGTACTAGCCAAATCCATTCAGTCTCCTCAGAAAAAGCCTAGCTTTGGTCCATGTCTATCTTTAAGACCATAAACTTCTTGCACTGTCTGAAAAACGGGAAATACACTGAGTATACAAAACATTAAGAACCCCTGCTCTTTCCATGACATAGACTGACCAGGTGAAAGCTATGATCCCTTATTGATGTCACTTGTTAAATCAACTTCAATCAGTGTAGATGAAGGGGAGGTGTCAGGTAAAGCCTTGAGACAATTTAAACATGGATTGTGTATTTGTGCCATTCAGAGGGTGAATGGGCAAGACAAAATATTTAAGTGCCTTTGAACAGGGTATGGTAGTAGGTGCCAGGCGCACCGGTTTGTGTCATGAACTGCAATGCTGCTGGGTTTTTCACACTCAACAGTTTCCTGTGTGTATCAAGAATGGTCCACCACCCAAAGGACATCCAGCCAACTTGACACAACTGTGGGAAGCATTGGAGTCGACACCTTGTAGAGTCCATGCCCCGACGAATTGAGGCTGTTCTAAGTGCAAAAGGGTGGGGTGCAACTCAATATTAGGAAGGTGTTCCCAATGTTTGGTATACTCAGTGTACATACTAAATATCTATTCTTCACTTTAGTTAATGAATCAGAAACAGCTCTCTGTATCCCCATCCATCAGACCAGGAGTTGCTTGTACTGGCTGCTGAGGCTGGCCTGGAAGGCATCCACCTTACTTATCCTGGTGCTTGCTCTGGTGCTGGTCCTGGAGGAACCAGAGGATGAGGCCAGACTCTTCTCTCCCTCTGCGGCCGCCCGGCACCCCAGAGCCCCCGCAAGCTGCCTCTGGCACCGGGACGAGCCAAAGTAGTAGACCAGGGGGTCCAGGCAGCAGCTTATGCTCCCCACACACAGCGACACCAGGTAGGCCACATGAGTAGCGTCCGGATCCCCTGCCACCCGCCTGGCAATCTGAAGGTAGTGAGCCAGGAGGATGGCGTTGGTGGGCGTGAAACAGATCACGAACACCACCAGCACGATGACCACCATCACCACTGCTCGTGCCTTCTGCCTTGAACGACCTAGATAAAATGTCAATAGAAAATGTTGTTATCCTCTTATGGGGAAGGTTGTTGTGCAGAAGACATGGAAAAGAGAATCAATACAAAGAGCCAACTTTTTAGACCAAAAACTTGGTCTGGGAAACCGCTCCTATATGTAAAAATGCATGACGGTAGTGGGTGGTCATTGTGCTGCATATCATTTGTGAAGTGCATGAGTCTTGTTTCTATTTACCAATGACGCCGCGTGGAGCCCTGTTGAGCACCTGCACCACCCGGGAGTAGCAGGTCACCATGACGAACAGCGGCAGGAAGTAGAGGGTGCAGGAGAGAATGGGGAAGAAGAAGAGGTAGCGCCCCTCTAACAGCTTCAGGTCCTGGATGTCATGGCAGGTGGTTATGCCCAGTGGGTCGTAGTAGACCGTCTGCTGTGAGAGGACCAGGGGCAGCGAGCCGCCCACAGCCAGGAGCCACATGGAGCTGCAGGCCAGGGCTGCGTTACATGGAGTCCTCCAGGCCAGGGAGTTGATGGGGTAGGCCACGGCCAGCAGGCGGTCCACGCTGATGCAGGTGATGAGGAGGACGGAGGAGTACATGTTGCAGTAGAAGGCGGCGGTGACCAGGCGGCACATCCCCTCGCCGAAGCCCCAGTCGTTGCCACTGTAGTGGTAGACGATCTTGAAGGGCAGCAGTAGGGTGAACAGTAGGTCAGCGGCAGCCAGGTTCAGCATGTAGATCACCGCTGGCTTCATGGGCCGGATCCGTCGGGCAAAAGACACCATGGCAACAGTGTTGAGGGGCACGCTGATGAGGAAGACGATGGTGTAAAGCGTTGGGATGAAGATGGTGGACAGACGGCCTGTGAGGAAGTCGTTGGCCGTAACAGAAATAGCGTAAGACCAGACTCCTGTAACATTCCTGACCGAGCCCAGTTCCACCTGTCCCAGTGTGGAACCATTAATAAATCCAACTCTCTGTCCCGGTGCGGACCCATTGTTGAGTCTGCCTCCGGGCCCATTTCTGTCTTCGTTTGGGTAGTAGTCCAGTAGGTCTAGATCTATATGCTCGTCTGTGACCAGGGGCCCTTCCGTGACTAATCTCCTGGCAAAGGTCCTAACGATGGAGCTGCCTGTGGAGAAAAACAACAGAGACGTGAGTCAGTCACACATGGGGATAGGTGTGGAGCACTGCAGTCTACATTATAATACAGTCATAGAGCTCAGTGGTGTGGAGGGCCTCAAACAGACTGTTTCATTTTCTTTATAGGATCCCCTTGAAATGGGATGAGGGATGTAGCTCAGTTGATAGAGCATGGCGTTTGCAACGCCAGGGTTGTGGGTTGGATTCCCACGGGGGGCCAGTATAAAAAAAAATATGTATTCACTAACTGTAAGTCGCTCTGGATAAGAGCGTCTGCTAAATGACTAAAATGTAAATGTAATGTCCTGATGAGGGGATACAATTTTAATAAAATGCTGATCCTGTCAATAAAATGGCCAACTACTTAAATGTGTTCAAAAAGACCACTTCTGGGGTCCTGACCAGGGACGGCCTGTTCAATAGGGCGATATGGGCGACGCACTGCCAAACGGGAAAAGGAAGGGATTTTTTTTCTAATCAATTATATCACGGCAACAGTAGTTATCAGTGTTGTAATCTGATCTGACTGCCACTAAATGTCAAATCAGGCTAAAGTCGTGCTTCAAATGGCCCCGCCCGTTTTTGGGCGATTTCAGTCAGGTTGAAAATCGCCCAGAAGTCTCTCATAGCCTGTCATGTAAAATCTATTTTTTTCAAATTTCAAAGCTTTCAATACATTCTCTATGGGTGTCTGTGGGCTTGCACTTACGCGCTTTCGTCATACGTGACGTAACCATGAACGTAACTAAGCAAATAGCGGCTAGCAGCGTCTCTTTGCGACCTGCAGTGTGGCGTTATTTTATGTTTTTAATTTGTACACTTAGTGGCGTTATTTTATGTTTTTAATTTGTACACTTAGTGGCGTTATTTTATGTTTTTAATTTGTACACTTAGTTTACAAACATTCTGCCAACCATGGATTTCGAGTGGTGGGTTTTGGACTGATCTTGTTGATCGTGTACATACCCGCTACGAACGGACTAAATAATGAAAACGTTGCTGGCAGCGGAATCCAATACAGCTGGGAGACTTGGCTGGATGACAGAGTCCCGGACAGAGAAGTGGAGCCGGCCGGCTTCACCCTGGTCGGAGCGGACCTCGATCTGACAGTCACAGGGAAAATCGATCCTGGTAAGAGAGCGACTCTGTACCCCCGAGCCCCGACATTGAACTGCTTTCTGTGTCACTGTGACCTTACTATCTGCCCCGTGAGTTCCCCCAATTGTTTGTTACCGTTGTGTACTGTTGATAATCACAAGTTTACTGGAGAACTGAGACCAAGTAGAGACTTTGGACAGGGTGGATATGCACAAGATTTTAGTCAGACCAAGCTATAACATTATATATTTACTACGACAGTACATTCAACCAAAAGCTAATATAACAAAGGCATCAGAGATTATTTATAATCTGTCACAGAAACTGGAATCCATCTCCCCAGATCAGTCAATAAATGCTTCTGGTATTGACTTATATGCTGCCCCTGTCTTCATGTTGTTGCTGGACATATCTTTTTTAAAATGTGTGTAGGTCACCTAAATCATCAGAAAAATTGCCCCTCCTGAGAATTTTTTCAGGAGCCGCCACTGGTCCTGACCATGGCAATTCATTTCAAGCTGTTTTTATCCTTCACAGCCTACGAATGAAAAGTATATCAGTAAAGGACACAATGAGTGAGAGAATGAATATAATCCATTATTTCTGGTTTCAATAGCCTATAGGCCTATTCAAAATATACCATGACTTGGTAATTTATATTTAGGAATATGTAGGCCTGACTGTCTATAAATGTTTCGAGACAATTTACAAAAAATCTGTGCATGATGTTGTTGGCTACAGTTAGGCCTATGTTGTGATAATTCAGTTCTTAAAAATGAAGTCACCTTGCCACACCGACCTGTTATAGCCTAGGTTAATGTGGTTCTCTGTGGCTCAACTGGTACAGCACGGCGCTTGTAACGCCAGGGTAGTGGGTTCGAGCCCCGGGACCACCCATTCATAAAAAATGTATGCACGCATGACTGTAAGTCACTTTGGATAAAAGCGTCTGCTAAATGGCATATTACTTTATTATTATAATGAGTTAACATTTGGAAAATAATATGCATGGCTATATATCAAGAGGGTCTACAAAGTGTAGCCTACACGTTGTTTGTATCAAATATTTTAAGTAAAAGTAACACAGTTTATCAGGAAACAAACACTTCATCACACGTAAGGGGAATTCTACTCACCGTTATAAACCGCAGACGAAACCGCATGCACGGCTGCCAGGATAACAAAAGTTTTATACAACATCCTCCCAGAACTGCAATGAAGTCCCATAAAGACGAACATGTTTGCTAAAGACGAACAGGTTTGCTAATAAAGCTTATAGCGCTTCTTCTAGATCTGGAAACGTTTTTTAACCTGTATGTTTGATCTGTCTCCTCACTGTTGTTGTACTAAACTGTACTAAACTGTAGCTTTCAGACAGTTCACCCTCCCCTGTCCCACCATGACGCATATTATAGAATTTTTTTTCAGCAGGGCGCGCGTTCCTTTCTTCTGATGTCATCAGTTGGGATCAAGGATCGGAACGGAAGAATAATGCAGCTGCATGTCAAAGCTTTCACATGGGTCAACATTTAATGTTGAATGACATTTTTGACTGAATGGAGATCGATGCTGTTTTCTTGTTAGGATAACTGTTAACTGTTAAATAGACCTAGCCTATGATAAGTCTATTTAACAGTTATCCTAACAAGAAAACAGCATCGATCTCCATTCAGTCAAAAATGTATATACAGTGGGGAGAACAAGTATTTGATACACTGCCGATTTTGCAGGTTTTCCTACTTACAAAGCATGTAGAGGTCTGTAATTTTTATCATAGGTACACTTCAACTGTGAGAGACGGAATCTAAAACAAAAATCCAGAAAATCACATTGTATGATTTTTAAGTAATTAATTTGCATTTTATTGCATGACATAAGTATTTGATCACCTACCAACCAGTAAGAATTCCGGCTCTCACAGACCTGTTAGTTTTTCTTTAAGAAGCCCTCCTGTTCTCCACTCATTACCTATATTAACTGCACCTGTTTGAACTTGTTACTTGTATAAAAGACACCTGTCCACACACTCAATCAAACAGACTCCAACCTCTCCACAATGGCCAAGACCAGAGAGCTGTGTAAGGACATCAGGGATACAATTGTAGACCTGCACAAGGCTGGGATGGGCTACAGGACAATAGGCAAGCAGCTTGGTGAGAAGGCAACAACTGTTGGTGCAATTATCAGAAAATAGAAGAAGTTCAAGATGACGGTCAATCATCCTCTGTCTGGGGCTCCATGCAAGATCTCACCTCGTGGGGCATCAATGATCATGAGGAAGGTGAGGGATCCGCCCAGAACTACACGGCAGGACCTGGTCAATGACCTGAAGAGAGCTGGGACCACAGTCTCAAAGAAAACCATTAGTAACACACTATGCCGTCATGGATTAAAATCCTGCAGCGCACGCAAGGTCCCCCTGCTCAAGCCAGCGCATGTCCAGGCCCATCTGAAGTTTGCCAATGACCATCTGGATGATCCAGAGGAGGAATGGGAGAAGGTGATGTGGTCTGATGAGACAAAAATATAGCTTTTCTGCAAAGGGGACAGGACGACTGCACCGTATTGAGGGGAGGATGGATGGGGCCATGTATCGCGAGATCTTGGCCAACAACCTCCTTCCCTCAGTAAGATCATTGAAGATGGGTCGTGGCTGGTTCTTCCAGCATGACCACGACCCTAAACACACAGCCAGGGCAACTAAGGAGTGGCTCCGTAAGAAGCATCTCAAGGTTCTGGAGTGGCCTAGCCAGTCTCCAGACCTGAACCCAATAGAACATCTTTGGAGGGAGCTGAAAGTCCGTATTGCCCAGCGACAGCCCCGAAACCTGAAGGATCTGGAGAAGGTCTGTATGGAGGAGTGGGCCAAAATCCCTGCTGTAGTGTGTGCAAACCTGGTCAAGACCTACAGGAAACGTATGATCTCTGTAATTGCAAACAAAGGTTTCTGTACCAAATATTAAGTTCTGCTTTTCTGATGTATCAAATACTTACGTCATGCAATAAAATACAAATTAATTACTTAAAAATCATACAATGTGATTTTCTGGATTTTTGTTTTAGATTCCGTCTCTCACAGTTGAAGTGTACTACCTATGATAAAAATTACAGACCTCTACATGCTTTGTAAGTAGGAAAACCTGCAAAATCGGCAGTGTATCAAATACTTGTTCTCCCCACTGTATATGTAATGCGTGCATATGTATTCACCCCCTTTGCTATGAAGCCCCTAAATAAGATCTGGTGCAACCAATTACCTTCAGAAGTCACATAATTAGTTAAATAAAGTGTGCTACACTTTCCACATTCCAATAATGCCCGGAGAAGCCTGTGTTTGGAGGATATATTGGCATGGGTGTTGTTAGGCCCGAGACAAGTCGGCTTCGAGGGCATTAGCACTTTTATACAACGGGTTACTAACATATTCAAATAATGATTGACATATTTTAATTAAAAACTTTAGTTGTATTTATTTCATCCTTCCACAAGATATAGTCCCGACACAAATCTAGGGTTGCTACCCAAGCCGGCTGGTCGTTCGTTCTATCGGTTCGGTTGCCAGAGTTGTTAAGTCTTTTTGTTTTGTATCTATGTCATTCGTTATAAATATTCCAGTGCCATACTGGCTGGCATCGTTCTTATCCCTTGCTTGCTAGCTAGCCAACTACGGCTTACTTACAGTCACGTCAAAAAGTGCAGCCAGAATAACAGCAAAGTAGCTGTATTTGCGTTAGTTTAAACTGTTCTAGTGATATTTATTCGGATACATCCATAACAATGAGCTAATGATGCACGATTTCGCCTGGCATAGAAAATGTGCTCTCTCGTCAGGACACTGTTGTTCAGAGGAGCTAGCCAACAACAGCACTAACACAATCACTTCAAACTGAAGGTGGAAAGACAGCAAACTAGCTGCACTTCGTATCGTTTTACATGTTTTCTATTGATAGTTCTTTGTACAGTGCCTTGCAAAAGTATTCATCCCCCTTGGCGTTTTTCCTATTTTGTTGCATTACAACCTGTAATTTAAATGGATTTTTATTTGGATTTCATGTAATGGACATACACAAAATAGTCAAAATTGGTTAAGTGAAATGAAAAAAATCACTTGTTAAAAAAAATTCTAAAAAATAAACAACGGAAAAGTGGTGCGTGCATATGTAGTCACCCCCTTTGCTATGAAGCCCCTAAATAAGATCTGGTGCAACCAATTACCTTCAGAAGTCACATAATTAGTTAAATAAAGTCCACCTGTGTGCAATCTAAGTGTCACATGATCTCAGTATATATACCTGTTCTGACTAAGCAAGGGGCACCACCAAGCAAGCGGCATCATGAAGACCAAGGAGCTCTCCAAACAGGTCAGGGACAAAGTTGTGGAGAAGTACAGATCAGGGTTGGGTTATAAAAAAATATCTATAACTTTGAACATCCCACGGAGCACCATTAAATCCATTATAAAAATATGGCACCACAACAAACCTGCCAAGAGAGGGCCATCCACCAAAACTCACAGACCAGGCAAGGAGGGCATTAATCAGAGAGGCAACAAAGAGACCAAAGATAACCCTGAAGGAGCTGCAAAGCTCCACAGCGGAGATTGGAGTATCTGTCCATAGGTCCACTTTAAGCCGTACACTCCACAGAGCTGGGCTTTATGGAAGACTGGCCAGAAAAAAGGCACTGCTTAAAGAAAAAAATAAGCTAACACGTTTGGTGTTCGCCAAAAACCATATGGGAGACTCCCCAAACATATGGAAGAAGGTACTCTGGTCAGATGAGACTAAAATTGAGCTTTTTGGCCATCAAGGAAAACGCTATGTCTGGCGCAAACCCAACACCTATCATCACCCCGAGAACACCAGCGTCATGCTGTGGGGATGTTTTTCATCGGCAGGGACTGGGAAACTGGTCAGAATTGAAGGAATGATGGATAGCGCTAAATACAGGGAAATTCTTGAGGGAAACCTGTTTGTCTTCCAGAGATTTGAGACTAGGACGGAGGTTCACCTTCCAGCAGGACAATGACCCTAAGCATACTGCTAAAGCAACACTTGAGTGGTTTAAGGGGAAACATCTAAATGTCTTGGAATGGCCTAGTCAAAGCCCAGACCTCAATCCAATTGAGAATATGTGGTATGACTTAAAGATTGCTGTACACCAGCGGAACCCATCCAACTTGAAGGAGATGGAGCAGTTTTGCCTTGAAGAATGGGCAAAAATCCCAGTGGCTAGATGTGCCAAGCTTATAGAGACATACCCCAAGAGACTTGCAGCTGTAATTGCTGCAAAAGGTGGCTCTACAAAGTATTGACTTTGGGGGGATTGTGTAAATCAAATGATACAAACCCCCAAAAAATCAATTTTAATTCCAGGTTGTAAGGTAACAAAATAGGAAAAATGCCAAGGGGGGTGAATACTTTCGTAAGCCACTAAAAAGAATGCTGATCCATGATTTCGACTGGCTGAGAAAAGCTGCCTGCCTGTCTGCCTCATCCCGACATGTTCATTACTATTGGACAGCTGGAGATCGAATTTGAATATTGAAACAATGTTGCAAATGTCAGAGAGACAGACAGCAAGGTTTATACAAATCTCCACTGTTGAAAACTAAATATTAATCTAAAAGTAATGTGAGATAATGTCTAGATGTTTTTTATAGTGGAGATCAACTTTATAAATTGCCTTGCTGGGCTGATGAGACAGTGGATTGCGCTGTCAGATGGAACAGAGTAAATAGGCATTTTAACGTCATATATGTAGTCGGTGGTAACTTGTGGAATAGACACGGGCTGGAATGTGGTTTTAACCAATCAGCATTCTCCCACCCGTTGTATAACACGGAATAAATCACTGTGGGACAACAAATTATTGTATGATGTACTTTATAATGGAATTTACAATCAACTATACTTTCTACCAATCAAAATGTCTCGACTTGGTGTGATTCTTGTAAGAGGAATCCATTTGTACTGATGTTGACCTCGCTCAAGCATTTAAAAACCTCTCTGTTTTCCTGTCTATTCCCAGAGGCTGCTTTTCCCTGGGAAAGTAAACAAACCTTGCTGTTTAGAACCAGTCCCCCTGAATGTTTTGTCTACATGTCCAGCTTCAGAACAACGTGTTCAGATTCAAGAATCAATCATGATGAACACTGTTTCTAGATGATTCAACTAGTGAAATACAGGGTGTGTAAAATAAAAAACAAGACAATAAAACAAAATTGGGAATTTCTGCACTTTTGGGTTTTGATCTGTGATTAATGCGTAAAACTACTCCTTAGCGACAATGATGAAAACAGATACAGATGGTGAGGGTAGGCAACAACACCTCCACCCCCTTGATCCTCAACACGGGGGCCCCCCCAGGGGTGCGTGCTCAGCTTCCTCCAACAGGCTCCGAGACAGCTAATACCACCCAGATCAACAGACTGCTGAACAGCTAACCCTAGCTGTCTCCCTGCACAGACCTGCACCTTAGAGGGTCTTCACACTTACTAGACTTTTTGCAATAATACCCTTGGCTACACATATTACTGCAATGTAAACTTGAGAACTTATCACGTTTCTACCGCTACCTCCAGAGGACCAGTGGGGAACCGTGAGGGCCTTCTAGGCATTCAGAGAAGTCCTAAGGATTTTTTAAAAATGTATAGTTTTAATTAAATAATACAATCATTTTAATAATTTTCTGATTTCATCTCTTCAGTTTGTGTTGAAAAGAGAAGGGCTAATACGAAGAAAAAAAAATCCAATCAGGATTTTTGTTGGTGGTCTCTGGGTAGAAAAATCTAGCTCAGCCAGCCATTGGCTAGGCCTTAAGAAGCCGGACAGAAGGCCTCTGCCATTCAATGGAATTAGAGCAGAATGCTGGAGTTACAGTGGAATGAACCAATCACATTTTAACTTGCAATGGGTGGGACCATTAAAAAAATATATATATGTGACGTGTCAAGGCCTAGACTAGGAATCGTCAACTAGATTCAGCAATGGGCCGATTTTGTCTTGAGCAGATGGTCGAGGGGCGGAACATAATTACAAATCATTTGTAGACTGCAAATTGACTGCAAGAAGCCCAAACAGATATGTTTGACTAAAACATAATAATTTCAAACCTTGCTTACATTTGTACACGATCACGTCGTGTCTCTCTAATATGCGTGGGAATACTTGGGAACAGATTTCTTAAATTAAAATCACTTGAGCAGATTTCCTGGAAGTTATTTTACAGTCTTTTATGTCCAACAAGGAAAATTCCACACCAAAAAAATTACTTGGCACGCTGGCCACCAGTTGGGAACCATGTCCTAGACAAATCACTACTGAGAGCTCAAGAGAAAATAATCAGTGATGCAAGCAGTAGTTTTCCCACTCTAACGCCTCGATCACACCGACAGCATCATTGCATTTTGGTACACCAGAAGTACATTCATTTCCAATGGAACGCTGCGTTTGCCTTGCAGCATTGCGTTGCAGAGGCAGTTGCAGTGCGTTCTGTGTGGCGCATACGTTGGATTTATCTCCTATAGCTTTGTGCACGGTGGTGCGCATGCTAATCGATTAGCATGCTAACCGCAACCCATGCATGTTAAGTCAATCGGACAAACAGGCTACATTTCGTTTTTCATTTTATATTGTTTTTTGTATGTTTCGCTAGTGGGCTAGCTTGATGAATACTATTTGCACTTCCTAAAATCTAGTTATCCTTATGTCTGCGTTGCCATAGACTTGACTGGAAGTAGATTGAGTGGATGCCCAGGGCAGGGGCAACACCTCTTTGTTGCTTGTTTGTTAGCTGATAAATTCCATACAGATTTGGTAGTCAACAGGCAACAAAAAGCTATAGGAGATTAGTAAATGGTGGTGGACCATTCTTGATACACATGGGAAACTTTTGAGCGTGAAAAACCCAGCAGCGTTGGCGTTCTTGACACAAACCGGTGCGCCTGGCACCTACTACTATACCCCGTTCAAAGGCAATTAAATATTTTGTCTTGCCCATTCACCCTCTGAATGGCACACACACAATCCATGTCTCAATTGTCTCAAGGCTTAAAAATCCTTATTTAACCTGTCTCCTCCCCTTCATCTACACTGATTGAAGTGGATTTAACAAGTTACATCAATAAGGGATCATAGCTTTCACCTGGATTCACCTGGTCAGTCTATGTCATGGAAAGAGAAGGTGTTCTTAATGTTTTGTACACTCAGTGTATACTTCATATGAAATCTATTATTCATGTCCATGTTGCTCTTTGCTCATCATTGCTCAAGTGTCTCATACCCCACTCTGTTGCCAGCAGAATTGCTCAGCAATATTGCCCCCAAAATTGCCAATGTATCATGGTCTTTAGAGATGATTTGTTCCGACTACCCACACAACCAACACTTACACACAAACACCCATAAACACACACACACACAAGCACCCACACACACTCTGAACTCACACACACATACATACACACACACAGTCAATGCTGCTGTTCTAGTATATACTATTTATTCCACTGTGTGACCAAGGTCACTACTCACTTTATATTGTAAATACAGTGTAGCCTAATTCAGTCCATTAGTATGCACACCACCTCTCTTATTACTTCTATTACTTGCTATTTTTGACTCTTTTATTAATGTTATTGTTATTATTGTTACTGCATTGTTGAGGGAGCTAGCGCATAAGCATTTCGTTGCACCTCTTATACCTGCTGTAAACTGTGTATGTGACAAATCAAATTTGATTTGAGATACTGGATCTGACTGCCCTGCAGCACACCCTGCACTGGATATGATTCAAGTGTCCTTGTAGGGCAACAGAAGCCTCCACTCTCTCCATAGGTCAGAGTCCACTCTCTATCAAGTCCATCTAATCCACTCTCTGACAGATTGCTTCATTTATTATATCAGAATTAATCAGCGACTAAGTCGCTTGCGTGACTTTTACTTAGGCACTGGTTAGTGGTTACCCTGTTGTTGTCTATAGAAGTCTATTTGGCTTTGGAGGCATGGTAAGGCTATTTTCCAATGTCCATAGTAGGCCTACTAGCTCTTAAAAAGGAGCAATGTACTGGGGATGCATTCAAGTGGTATGCTAGTACAGTACATTGGAACATAGCCTTTGATTACGAAGTACCATAACTCTCTCTCTCGCCTTCCTTATAATGTTTTTTGGTGAAAGTTGTTTAACAGTCTTGCCATGAAGGCTTGAGTCCACTATTGAAGTGACTGTGTAGGGATAATCCTTAACCTTGGCCTTTCTGTACATAACATACAAAGATGTCTCATGTGGCTCCCGTGTGGCTTCGTTGGTAGAGTATGGCACTTGCAATGCCAGGGTTGTGGGTTTGATACCCACGGGGGACCAGTATGAAAACATATGCACTCACTACTGTAAGTCGCTCTGGATAAGAAAGACTGAAATGTAAAATGTCTGATGTTGTCTCAGTGTGACAAAGTCATGCTAATCTTATGTTCGCTGTACATTCCCCAAGTGGAGTTGCTGAAAGTCTAGCTGCCAACTTCAGTCTGAAGTATTGAACAAAATGTAAAAAAAATATTATTTCTCAACGTAGTAAGGAAATAACATCAATACTGTAAGAGGGCTGTCTTGTTTTGTATGCTTTGTACAAAATAATAAAATTCAGCACGACAGGATCTTTATAAACGTAGCTCTTTATTAGCTAGCTATAACTGGCATGTTCATGTGTCTCCGGCCATGATCATCTGAAGATGACCTCACCACCTGGGTGGTCTTAACCAATCCTAGCGCAGTATGATACGACGGTAGAATGCATCCAATTACAATTCAGTATGCTGACACATATTAATATTACAAGGGCGACTGGCCAGAAATGTACAACAATGTTGAAATATTTGACTTCTTATGGTCACTATCTGTGACATACAAGTTGTCCTATTGTTTTATTTGTCAAACCATTCCCAGCCACACAAGGCAAGAAAATAATCAAGTAGTGTTTGCAATAAAGTCACTGTATCAGAACGTAACTGTGACCCTAGACACACTTACACCACCTGGAATCTGGTTCGCAATTAACTCATAGTGATGGCTTACAATTGGGTTAGGTGGAATCTGCCTTCCAGTTTGGTTAATGATTCTCAGATCTGACATTTTCATGCTAACTGCCACGACTGCCGGGAAATGTTAGTAGGAGACAGACAGTTACAAAAACATGTTTCCATACGGAAGAGACTGGATAATCAAACTTTGACCTACAGCAGCAGCAGGGTCCAGAGGACTGCACATCACCACTGTTAATGTCCTTCCTGTCTAGAGAGGCAGATTAAATGTGATGCTATTGTGTCCAGACAGCATTCTGCACAGACAGACTGTCTTCTGTGTGTGTGTGTGTGGGTGTGGGTGTGCGTGTGTGTATCTGTGCTTATGCATGCACACGTGCATGTATGTGTGTAGGGTGGTGTCTTTGTTTCCTGGGTTTGAGTTAACACAGCTTTGTCCCTGTCTTTGGCTCCCTTTTCCTCTCTTTCCCGGAGATCACATGACATTATTCAGCCAGGGTCAGGAAACGAGGTGTGAAGGCCAGTTCAACCAATCCTAAAATATTGCTGAAATTACAGTGCTGAACAACTACTGTCTGTCTGCACTGCATCGGGCCTGAGTGGTTTACAGCATGCTAACCTGAACACTCCTCTAATGATAGAGGAAGGCAGATATTCACAAAGATGGCTATCCAGAATTAGAGAGAGAAATAAATATGTTCAAGAAATCATTGTGCAATTTTACAATTTACAGTGAAATTATTGAAATATTAACACTTTACAAACTCCTAAAAAACACATAACAGATACACATGTTCAAGCAGTTTCCTGCACCTGTACTTTGATGTTGCAAGTAAATAATCAGTGAATCCTCATCTATCAGATCATGCTGAGCTAGGCCTGGCTGTATGGGGGACTCATCAGGGGTCCTGTGTGAGGGCTGAGGGAAAAGTTATTTGTGTGTGGGGCGATTGAGTAGGAGTCTGTGTGTGTGTGTGTGTGTGTGTGTGTGTGTGTGTGTGTGTGTGTGTGTGTGTGTGTGTGTGTGTGTGTGTGTGTGTGTGTGTGTGTGTGTGTGTGTGTGTGTGTGTGTGGAGAATGAGTGGGAGTGTGTATGTGTGGGAGAGGGGAAGCATGAATAATTTACCCTGGGACAGTGAGAAGGCAGTGAAAACACAGAACCACAATCCCTGGGTTCAAACAAGAAACACACACACTCACTCAAATTAATAGTAGCAATGCACACTCTCTCACTTTCAACTGCCTCAGACTTCACTCATTAGGGAAACATTAGGATTTTCAATGAGGCGGAACTTTCCCTAAAATGTGTTGCTTTGATCATTGATCATTTATTACAGTAATGTTATGTATTCAGTTCCTATGTATTCTCTTCCGTGTGTGTGTGTTATAGTGTGTGTTTAGTGTGTGTGTGTGCGGTGCTTGCATGTGTTTGTTACATCATATTCTGTTCTTTCCACTGAAGGTGCAGCTAGACTTCAAAACAGCACCATGTGTTTGGGTCACATTGCTCAGAAGACCACTAACTGATCCAACACTAACATCAGCTCATTCTTGCTAAGGGAGAAGGCAGGAAACTGACCATGACAACACAGAGCACAGGGTTTAACTCTATGGCATGAGGCCTGTGCTGTGGTCCATTCCAGAAAGCTTTTCCCTATAGTTCAGTCCTTGTTCACTACCCTCTACAGATCTCAGACACTTGGACAGCTGTAAGTGATAGAACCAGTTTCTGCACTAACGCTGTCACATATCCAGAGGGCTTAGCTCCCTGACATACTTTAGCTGGCTAGGGATCATTCCAGGGGACAACTCTTCTGTATTGAGACGCAGCCCAGATCTAAATAAGTTTACATAACAGGCACTAGCTAGACTGCCAGGAATGGGGTAGCACTGGAAAAACATCCAAATTGACCAATTATGTCTGCCACTGAAAGAGACACAGTGGCGACCAACATGGATGGGGCATCATTGAAACAGCTTTCAGTTTGTAGTCAGCCTAATTAAAAGCCAACTGGGCAACACTGCCCTCTGTTGGAGATACTTAGCTGTGTCAATATCAAGCCAGGCCAAACCCAGTCATATCTCTAAAGTCTATGAAAACACAGTCCAATTAATATACAGATTCATGCAATAGACACTTCACATCAGTGAACCAATCAATGCATTGATTATGTGAATAGCAATGCTACATAGTCCATGCCATGTTGTGTAACAACATAATAAAACCCTAAATCAACATCAGATAACAGACTAAATGGTAAATAGCAAAACTCACCAGTCAATAGTAACATACAGACTAACAGAATGTCATCAGGACCAATGAGGCTGTAATACAATCTGATCTGACAGGCCTTAGTGGTCTAAAGAGCAAGGCAGAGACAAGAGAACCTGTGGATCCTTCTGCTTAATCCTTGTTGATTGCTTACTTCGGGGTCGTATTACAGAATTGCACTGCTGTAACATAACATAATACGTTATATTATATTATGAGAGCACTATAAGCATTCATGTTTTTAACGCATGGCAGCATCATGGGTGTTGAAAACATGTGTGTTGTTAATGACTAGCCCTCTATTGTCAGGGAAACCCCAAGAGTCAATGTGGAATTGGAACCCTGACTGTAGTCCTCCAATCATACAGTATATCAATTACACCACCATGTCCTAGACTATTCACCCAATCATATATCAATTACACCACCATGTCCTAGACTATTCACCCAATCATATATCAATTACACCACCATGTCGTACAGTATTCACCCAAAGTATTGTATTTGTTCCCTGTCTGTAAACATGTGAGAATCATCCGTCTCAGAAATGCACGTACAACATTACATCCGACATAATATTCTAAGATGAATCAGACTCCTTAATAAAGTACTTGTTTGGAATGGGGGGTTCAGTGTACCTTTCTGTAGAGCATGAGAAAGGACAGTTTAGGCCTATACAGGGACTAATGTCTACATTGCAGCCTATTAGCAATCCTAAATCACATTGAAAACAGACATCTGTAGGTTGGGATAGGAAGATAGGATACATTTTATTGCCTTGAGGGGAAAAATAGTCTTGGACAAAATATTCTTGGACACTTTTTTTCAGTACTGCTGTATATTCTCATACACAGAGTCCCATGGGCCGTAGCACTGTCTCCATGTGTCTGTAGGTATATTAGATCTGTGTGGTTTTGGGGTTGAGGTTCAGGCTGTTGTTGTTGTTTTCACTTGTGGTTGTAGTCTACACTACAGGATACTCTTTGCACTGCTGACCTAGTGGCACAAAAGCGAAATATACTTAATTCAAGATCTAAAATGATCAAGCAGTTCTATCTTAATTTCAAGTACAGTGACACACTCTCACATTGGTTGGTGAATGGACCGATTCCCTCAAACGGTTGTTTATGCAATGATTGTACATTTTGATACGGCTGTATTTACGTATGTGTATTTCCGCTGTAACAGACTGTTATTTTAACCCGGCATCTCATAACGTGACGCCACACTCGACTTGATTGGTAAACAGATCAGTCAACGGAAAATGGGCCGGCCTTCAATGTAAACCACAATAATTCAATGGAAAACCATCCTAGAGTCTATGTATATGAGGAAGTAACTGCACAGCATTGCCTCCTTCACACTTTGTGTTTGTCACACAGTGCGTGTACCCTTGGAGCGTATGATCTAACAGGGTCTCTAACCTCTCGATGAGTCACTAGTCATAGTGTTCACACCACAGCTCCGTGTTAGTGACTGCATGACGTCACAGTTGAGACCGGCTACTCCTCCACAGGACAGCGTGGGTTGGGTCTCTCTGGTAGGGTAATTCACTCTGGTATGGTTCTGTGGTGAGATGGGCTCACAGATATGTTTAGAATAGACTCATTTCTCTCGTGTCCCAGCATCCCGTGCGTCAGAGGCACAGGAACAACAAGAAGTGCCACAGTGTCACACCTGGGAGCTGCTGGGTCCTGATGGAACTCACAGTGAAATGACAAAAATACTAAAGAAAAAAATTAATACAACACTTTAGATATAATTTATAACACAAATTGAGGTGGAAGGTTATCCTTTTTCTTTGGACATGAGGGTGACAGCTTGCGGGGAAAAACTGTTTACATTGCATAGTTGTTGTTCTGTTGGACATATAGCATTTATTATTTACCAGTAAATGAGGGACATAACAGGAACAGTGTGTCTATTGGAGATGCCGTTGTTTGTTTTCAGACATCGAGATGCTAGCGGGGGAATTTCTTGTAAACCCGTCTGTGAGCTACAGGAAGGATGACGTGACCAGTGTGGCTTTATCAGACAGTGCATCTGCACCATCATCCACTCACACAATACACAGACAGAAAGACAACCGTTTTTATTTCGAAATATGATGAATCTTTTGAACAGCTGGCTTATTCTAGACTTCTATTTTGGTGATCTGTAAAAGCATTATTGGTTTTATCTAACTGCCTCCTATAGTTAGAACAGGGGGCTTTTTGGCAGCAAAAAGCATATGTCTGTGTGACACGTACTGAGTGTACGAAGAGGCAGGACGCAGACACAGGAATGAACAAGGTCAAGGTTTACTTAACAATGACAAAGAGAAATAACAAAGATAGAGTAAACGACATGAAGCTAAACAATCACACACAACATCATCCAGAACATTCCAGGGCTAAATAGGGGTGGTGATGAGATGATGAGGTGCAGGTGCGCTGGAGGTGATTAGGGTGCGTTGGGTTTCCATTCCGGTGTTGCCGAGGTAGTGCGCTCAGACCGGTGGCTCAGTAGACCGGCGAATCAGAGCACCGGAGGGGAGCAACGGGAGGAGACGTGACAGTCTGTAGGCAACAGTTCCCTCAGAAGATATGTGAAGATAACGATTAAAGATATGTAGAAATATGAGTAGAAAGGCTTTTGTTCAGACTTTCTTATCGGCTTCAGAAAGGCATTTACTTCCTCACTCTGCAGTCCCCAGTACTGGCTGAAAAGGTCACTGAAGGGTCACACTGACAAACAGAAAATATAGACAGAAATGTATGCTATTTTACCACGTCATATATTTCACTGTATATGATTCAGTATTAGGAGTATTAGGAGTCATATTTACTAAGAAAATATCATACATCAAACTGAAGTTTACTAGAGTGTTACCCTCTGTTTGACTAAATAGCCCATGTGACTTGATCAGTAAACCAATAGAGTAGTTCTCTCATTTTTTTTTATCTGATCTCTATTCAAAAAGAGTGGGGGTTCAATTCAGTGTCATAGACCTACTCCTTTAGCAGGTGTAAACTTCATTCCCATCAATAAAACTTCACTGAGAGGTTGGCGCAACTCCAGGCAAATGTATGTCTATGTTTGAAAAAAAATTCTGCAATGAAAGTATGTTAGAGATGCAATGTCTTCAAAAGAGCTCTTTAGGCTCAAACAGGTTGTGGCAGGTTTTTGTGTGCTGCCAGGATGACATAGCTTAGCCAAATACTTTTCTACAGCCTATTGCTCCGCCTTCCTCTCTCTGGTTTAACTCACTGAGAAAACCTTAACAGAAGTACAGAGAGACTTCTTGACAGAGATGTGACCTAGCTTTGATATCAAGAGAGATCTGCCTATATTGTTGATATCTAAAGTTTATTATTTCAAAGGACTATTCAGATAAACTGTGGCAATGGGGAAACTTTTGCTATTTTTATTGGTTTCTTTTCTTTTGCTGGATGTGTCATTTCAATCCAAAGGTAAAGACAACCACATATTATTGATGACATTTGATCAAAAAGTAATACTTCTTGAAAGACTTTGAAATTAAAATGCTAATCTAATAATTTAGGACATTTTTAGTACAGATGTTTGTTCACTTTTATTTAGCCAACTGTGGGATTTATCAAGTTTGATTTATAATAAGTTTTTTTTGTAGACTTGATTGAATGTTTATCACTATGAAATATATATTTTTGCAATAACTTACCTATCTTTACCCAGTAGTTATGTGAATCACTGAATCAAAGCATTGTGTAGGATGTGACTAATCTTCCTTGTACAGATATAGGTTTCACTATCTCTCCAGCATGTTAGAGTGAAAACCACACCTTTGACTAACACCTGAGGCCATTCCATGTCAGCAGCTCTTCTCATTGCCATAGATATTAAACTAAGTCAAAATACCTTAACTTTACGAAATTGACTTTATGCTTTAGGATATTGGAAAACAAATGCATATTGTTATTTTTCCTGCATGTTTCTCTCTTTCAATTCTTTACTGTCACTTGTTATGTATCCCTATGTAAATGAACACCCCTAACCAAATAAATGAAATCGTCCGTGAAAAACAAACAACAAAAGCTGTTTTGAATAGCCTTCAGTGTAGTTTCAGTGTGAGTTATTATGATACCAAAACCTAATGTCTCCCTCCCTTCATGTCCTTCCCCAGGGAAAAGGGCCAGGAAATCCAGGAGGAACATCACTCAAGTGGTAATTCCCAGAACATTTAAAGGAGATTTCATCAGAGTCTCTCTCCCTAATGCCAGCCAACAGACACAGACACAACAAGCACCCCATTCTCCTGGCCTCCCCACTGCCTCTGCTCCTATGCCTCCAGCGCTGAGGTTGCTAGGCAACGACACAGCGGCGTACCTCGCCGGCCCCCTAAGCAGGTGGGCCATCCCCAGTGTTTACATGCTGGCCATTGTCGTGGGGATCCCGGCCAACGCCGCCATCTTGTTCGCCGTGGCCACCGAAGTCAGGAAGGTGTCGTCGGCCATCCTCTACTGCAGCCTGGCCGTCTCTGACCTCTTCCTCTTCCTCTCCCTCGTCTTCAAGGCCCACTACCATCTCTACGGCAACCACTGGGTGTTCGGCGAGACTGCCTGCCGCATCGTCACAGCCTGTTTCTATGGCAACCTGTACTGCTCGGCCCACACTCTAGCCTGTATTAGCGTCAACCGCTACCTGGCCGTGGTGCACCCGTTTCTCTACAAGAGCCTCCCCAAGAGGGCCTGTACCATCTGGGCCAGCGTGGTTGTTTGGGGGGTGTTTGGGGCTGCTGTCATACCTGAGCTCCTGGTCCGGCAGAGCTACCACCTCCCTCAGCTAGGCCTCATCACCTGCCATGATGTACTTCCACTGGACTACAGCTCCCATGCTCCTCTGCTCTACTACAAGCTGGGCCTGACCTTCCTGGGTCTTATAGTCCCCCTGGTGGTCACGGCTGTGTGTTACGCATGGATAGTCAGAGAACTCAACTGCTCTCACCACGACTGGGCGCTGTATGTCAAGGCTAGCTCACTGGTGTTTCTGATTTTCGTGGCATGTTTCGGCCCCGCCGGGACTCTCCACTTCCTGCATTACGTGCGTTTGTTGGCGGGCGAAGAGGATAGTTTCTACGGCTACTTCAACGTGGCAGTGTGTCTGTGCTGTCTGCATGCCTGCCTGGACCCATTCCTCTTCCTCCTCATGTCCAAATCAGCCGGATCCAAACTCCACTTCATGACCCTCAAGTGGAAGCCTCTGAGCATCTCCACCTGAATCTTAATCTGGATCAGATTAACAAAATAATCCACATTTATTCCATGAGCTTCAAGGGGAAGACCACGAGCATCCCCACCTGAATTTGAGGTAACCTAGATTAGAATTTGGACCGCAACATCAGGCTTAAATTTGGGTCAGAGACCTCAATCTAGATCTAAACTGTGAACATGTGACTGACTATCGGAGCATCCTCTCTATGACTGAGAATTCCAACATATATTACAGAGTGTATTTCAAATGTAAATACAGTGCCTTCAGAAAGTATTCACACCTCTTGACTTTTTTTGTCAAAGATCTACGCAAAATACTCTGTAATGTCAATATGGAAGATAAAATCTAACATTTGTAAAACATTAATGAAAAATAAAACTAATATATCTTGATTAGATAAGTATTCAACCCCCTAAGTCAATAAGTGTTAGAATCACCTTGGCAGCGATTACAGCTGTGAGTATTTCTGGGTAAGTCTCTAAGAGCTTTCCACACCTGGATTGTGCAACATTTGCCCATTATTCTTTACAGAATTCTTCAAGATCTGTCAAATTGGTTGTTGATCATTGCTAGACAACCATTTTCAGGTCTTGCTATAGATTTTCAAGCAGATTTAAGTCAAAACTGTAACTCGGCCACTCAGGGACATTCACTGTCTTCTTAGTAAGCAAGTCCAGTTTAGATTTGGCCTTGTGTTTTAGGTTATTGTCCTGCTGAAAGGTGAATTCATCTCCCAGTGACTGATGGGAAGAAGAGTGAACCATGTTTCCTCTAGGATTTTGCTTGTGCTTAGCTCCATTCCATTTCTTTTTTTGTCCTGAAAACTCCCCAGTCCTCAATGATTACAAGCATACACATAACATGATGCAGCCACCACTATGCTTGAAAATATAGAGAGTGCTACTCAGTAATGTGTTGTATTGGATTTGCCCCAAACATAACACTTTACTGTATTTTCAGGACAAAAAGTGAATTGCTTTGCCACATTTTTGGCAGTATTACTTTAGTGCCTTGTTGCAAACAGGATGCATGTTTTTATTCTTCCTTCTTTTCACTCTGTCAATTAAGTTAGTATTGTGGAGTAACTACAATGTTGTTGATCCATCCTCAGTTTTCTCCCTTCACAGCCATTAAACTCACAGCCAATTGGCCTCATGGTGAAATCCCTGAGCGGTTTCCTTTTTCTCTGGCAACTGAGTTAGGAAAGACGCCTGTATCTTTGTAGTGACTGGCTGTATTGATACATCATCCAAAGTATAATTAATAACTTCACCATGCTCAAAGGGATATTCAATGTCTGCTTTTTTTTAACCAATCTACCAATAGGTGCCCTTCTTTGTGAAGCATTGGTCTTTGTGGTTGAATCTGTGTTTGAAATTCGCTGCTTGACTGAGGGACCTTACAGATAATTGTATGTGTGGGGTACAGAGATGAGGTAGTCATTCAAAAATCATGTTAAACACTATTATTGAAATGCATCGGAAAATGTATTTAATGTATTTCAAAGTATATTCTGAAATACATAAAATAATGTATTTTGGCATAGATTTAAAAATGTATTTGGAAATGTTTTGTAAAATATATTCCAACATGCATTTAAATGTATCGCTATTTTTAAAACAAGCCATAGTTGATTGCAATTGCAGTTTAATCCACCAGAAAAGACAGAACAAATATTACAACAAATATTATGGTTAAACTAAAAAAAGAAAATGTAAACAGTATAATCTTTATAAATTATATCATAAATAGGACTGGTGGAGTTGTCACACATGCAGCTAACAAAAATACATGGAAATGTCTGCTCTATCCAAAATTACAACCAACTAATTGCAGCATTACCGCAAAAATGGAAGAGGCAAGTGGATGAGGGAGAACGTAAGGAACTTGTCTGTCGGCCCTGCATTAAAGACCAAAATTGGTTAAAGAAAATTGTAATAATAAAAAAAGTATACCAGTTTAGAACCAGAAAATTGACAGCTGTGCCATACAGATCGCAAAATAGTTGGGAAGAGATTTTTGATGTAACGATTCCATGGCACATGCTTTATGAACTGATACACAAAACGAAGCCGGATTCAAAACTTTAGAGTTTTCAATTGAAATTATTATACAAAATTATTGCAAAAAATAGAATGTTATATATACTGTATATACGGGGGATACAACCATCACAGCTCTGCAGATTGTGCTGCGAAGAGACAGAATCATTAGATAAATTTGTTTTGGTACTGCCTATATTAGTGGCGGTTAGTGCCGTTTAAGATGAACACTTAAGTGGTGTTCGGGTCTGTGGGACCCATTTTCAATGTTCACTAAAATAAAAATGATACAATTAATTATTTTTTCAACCTGAGACTCATTGGCCGTGGCTCATTTTCTGTGAAGCACATGTAAAATAACACGTGTCACGATCGTCGTTACAGGAAGCGGACCAAGGCGCAGCGTGTGATACAAACATGACTTTATTTTATAAAGTACTCACAAACCAAACAAAACACGACTCGTGAAGTCCAACGGCTAACACTGACCGTAAAGGAACAAAAACCCACAACACCCACAGGAAAACATACAGATTAAATATGGCTCCCAATCAGAGATAACGAGCCGACAGCTGACACTCGTTACCTCCGATTGGGAGTCATTGACCAAACATAGAAATGAACTCAACAGAAATACAAACATAGAAATACACCCAAATAATGAACACACCCTGGCTCAAATTAAGAGTCCCGGAGCCAGAGCGTGACAGTACCCCCCCCCTAAAGGCGCGGACTGCGACCGCGCCTCAACTAACCAAAACAGGGGAGGGCTGGGCGGGCATACCTCCTCGGTGGCGGTTCTGGCTCCGGCCTTGATCCCCACCTCCTCTCCAACCCCCCAAAGTACCCCTGGTCCTGTCTAGCCCCGCCGGCCGGAGCCAGACTGACGACACGCGCCCCTGGCTTGGTGCGTGGAGGACGAACGGGCCTTACCAGGCTGACGACGCGCACCACTGCCTTGGCGCGGGGAGCAGGAACGGGCCGGACCGGGCTGATGAAGCGCACCCCTGACTTGGTGCGGAGAGCGGGACCGGACCGGACAGGGCTGACGACACGCACCACAGACTTGGTGCGGGGAGCAGGATTGGGCCGGACCGGGCTGATGAAGCGCACCCCTGACTTGGTGCGGAGAGCGGGACCGGACCGGACAGGGCTGACGACACGCACCACAGACTTGGTGCGGGGAGCAGGATTGGGCCGGACAGGGCTGACGAAACGCACCACCAACTTGGTGCGTGGAGCAGGAACAGGTCGGGCAGGGCTGTCGACGCACACCGTAGACCTAGTGCGTGGAGCAGGAACAGGCCGGGCTGGGCTGGCGACGCACACCGTAGTTCTAGTGCGTGGAGCAGGAACAGGCCGGGCTGGGCTGGCGACGCACACCGTAGTTTTAGTGCGTGGAGCAGGAACAGGCCGGGCTGGGCTGGCGACGCACACCGTAGTTCTAGTGCGTGGAGCAGGAACAGGCCGGGCTGGGCTGGCGACGCACACCGTAGTTCTAGTGCGTGGAGCAGGAACAGGCCGGGCTGGGCTGGCGACGCACACCGTAGTTCTAGTGCGTGGAGCAGGAACAGGCCGGGCTGGGCTGGCGACGCACACCGTAGTTCTAGTGCGTGGAGCAGGAACAGGCCGGGCTGGGCTGTGGAGACGGATAGGAGACCTAGAGCGAAGAGCGGCCACCACCCGTCCTGGCTGGATGCCTACCCTCACACACTCTGCGTGAGGCATCCGCACAGGACGTACAGGGCTGTGAACCCGTACCGACATGACAGCACGCGATACGGGAGCAGGATATCCGGGACCGCGGAGAGGCACTGGAGACCTCGAGCGTAGATCCGGCACACTCCGTCCTGGCTGCATCCCCCCCTTCGCACGACACGTGCGGGGTGCTTGCACAGGACGTACAGGACTGTGCCGGACCACTCGTGGCACAGTACGCTGCTCCGCACACCGCGGAACCTGCCCCGTCCCACGCTGCCATGCCTGAGTACGGGAAGTTGGTTCCGCTCTACCTCCAGGCCTCGCCAACCTGCCTTCTGCCTCCCAACACCCGGTGACCACCTCTCCAAAACGTCCTGTAGCAGCCGCCTGCTGCCCAGCCGCCCAAGTCATGTGCCCCCCCAAAAAAACTTTTTGGGGTTGCCTCTCGTCCTTCCGACGATGGCCCTGCTGACGCCGTTGCTCCTCTCCTGCCAGGTTCTCCCCCTTCATCGCCCTCCGGTACCGGACGGCCTCCTCCTGCGTAATATGTCCCCAGCCGAGGAGGACATCCACCAGCGTTCTCTCCTGCGGGTGTTCCGGTATACGCTGCTTGGTCCTTTTGTGGTGGGTTTTTCTGTCACGATCGTCGTTACAGGAAGCGGACCAAGGCGCAGCGTGTGATACAAACATGACTTTATTTTATAAAGTACTCACAAACCAAACAAAACACGACTCGTGAAGTCCAACGGCTAACACTGACCGTAAAGGAACAAAAACCCACAACACCCACAGGAAAACATACAGATTAAATATGGCTCCCAATCAGAGATAACGAGCCGACAGCTGACACTCGTTACCTCCGATTGGGAGTCATTGACCAAACATAGAAATGAACTCAACAGAAATACAAACATAGAAATACACCCAAATAATGAACACACCCTGGCTCAAATTAAGAGTCCCGGAGCCAGAGCGTGACAACATGTTCATTGAGTGCACACTGTGCACCCCCCTACACATTTATATTACATATGTGGTGTTCGGGTCCACTGGACCCAAGGGTAATAAAAGTGTGGAAAAGTGTGTGTGTAGGTGTAAACAAATAAAAATGAAATAAAAAGGTTTGCTGTGTGCCTTCACTTTGTCTTCCTCCTCCCTGGGCCTGCTGTTTCAACATAGCACCAAGAACCTGTCTGTCTCCCTTCCCCAAATTGGGGGAGGGACACAACAAATAAATAGCTTTGCATGTGTGGCTCCTTACCACAATCAATCAATATGGCAAAAATCATCTCTGCTCAGAGGGCCTTAGAATTTTTTTTTGCAGAGAGAGAAGCTAGTGTGGAAGGAATGTCTTCCACTTTGGAAGATGAAGGATTTTCCGAATATGAGGATCATGTCTCTGTCAATTCGGAGTCTGACAGTGAGTTGGAAGAAGAGTGCCTGGATTAGGACCTGTGCCGCCTCCTGTGTAAGGTAGGGTCGTAGTCTGCGAATGTTGTAGAGCATGAACCTACAGGATCGGGTCACTGCTTCGATGTTAGCGGAGAACGACAGGGTGTTTTCCAGGGTCACGCCAAGGTTCTTTGCACTCTGGGAGGAGGACACAACGGAGTTGTCAACTGTGATGGCGAGATCATGGAGCGGGCAGTCCTTCCCCGGGAGGAAGAGCAGCTCCGTCTTGCCAAGGTTCAGCTTGAGGTGGTGATCCGTCATCCACACTGATATGTCTGCCAGACATGCAGAGATGCGATTCGCCACCTGGTTATCAGAAGGGGGAAAGGAGAATATGAATTGTGTGTCATCTGCGTAGCAATGATAGGAGAGACCATGTGAGGATTTAACAGAGCCAAGTGACTTGGTGTATAGAGAGAATAGTAGAGGGCCTAGAACTGAGCCCTGGGGGACACCAGTAGTGAGAGCACGTGGTGCGGAGACAGATTCTCGGCACACCACCTGGTAGGAGCGACCTGTGAGGTAGGATGCAATCCAAGAGTGAGCCGCGCCGGAGATGCCCAACTCGGAGAGGGTGGAGAGAAGGATCTGATGGTTCACAGTATCAAAGGCAGCAGATAGGTCTAGAAGGATGAGAGCAGAGGAGAGAGAGTTAGCTTTAGCAGTGCGGAGAGCCTCCGTGACACAGAGAAGAGCAGTCTCAGTTGAATGACCAGTCTTGAAACCTGACTGGTTTGGATCAAGAAGGTAATTCTGAGAGAGATAGCAAGAGAGTTGGCTAAAGATGGCACGCTCAAGAGTTTTGGAGAGAAAAGAAAGAAGGGATACTGTTCTGTAGTTGTTGACATCGGAGGGATCGAGTGTAGGTTTTTTGAGAAGGGGTGCAACTCTCGCTCTCTTGAAGACGGAAGGGACATAGCCAGTGGTCAAGGATGAGTTGATGAGCGAGGTGAGGTAAGGGAGAAGGTCTCCGGAAATGGTCTGGAGAAGAGAGGAGGGGATAGGGTCAAGCAGGCAGGTTGTTGGGCGGCCGGCCGTCACAAGTCGCAAGATTTCATCTGGAGAGAGAGGGGAGAAATAAGTCAAAGCATAGGGTAGGGCAGTGTGAGCAGGACCAGCGGTGTCATTTTACTTAATAAATGAGGATCGGATGTCGTCAACCTTCTTTTCAAAATGGTTGACGAAGTCATCCAGAGAGAGGGAGGAGGGAGGGGGGGAGGAGGAGGATTCAGCAGGGAGGAGAAGGTGGCAAAGAGCTTCCTAGGGTTAGAGGCAGAGGCTTGAAATTTAGAGTGGTAGAAAGTGGCTTTAGCAGCAGAAACAGAGGAAGAAAATGTAGAGAGGAGGGAGTGAAAAGATGACAGGTCGGCAGGGAGTCTAGTTTTCCTCCATTTCCGCTCGGCTGCCCGGAGCCCTGTTTTGTGAGCTCGCAATGAGTCGTCAAGCCACGGAGCAGGAGTGGAGGACCGAGCCGGCCGGGAGGATAGGGGACATAGAGAGTCAAAAGATGCAGAAAGTGAGGAGAGGAGAGTTGAGGAGGCAGAATCAGGAGATTGGAGGGAGAAGGATTGAGCAGAGGGAAGAGATGATAGGATGGAAGTGGAGAGAGTAGCGGGAGAGAGAGAGTGAAGGTCGCGACCGCGCATTACCATCTGAGTGGGGGCAGAGTGAGTAGTGTTGGAGGAGAGCGAGAGAGAAAAGGATACAAAGTAGTGATCGGAGACTTGGAGGGGAGTTGCAGTGAGATTAGTAGAAGAACAGCATCTAGTAAAGCTGAGGTCAAGCGTATTGCCTGCCTTGTGAGTAGGGGGAGAGTGTGAGAGGGTGAGGTCAAAAGAGGAGAGGAGTGGAAAGAAGGAGGCAGAGAGAAATGAGTCAAAGGTAGATGTAGGGAGGTTAAAGTCACCCAGAACTGTGAGGGGTGAGACATCCTCAGGAAAGGAACTTATCAAGGCGTCAAGCTCATTGATGAACTCTCCAAGGGAACCTGAAGGGTGATAAATGATAAGGATGTTAAGCTTGAATGGGCTAGTGACTGTGACAGCATGGAATTCAAATGAGGAGATAGACAGATGGGTCAGGGGAGAAAGAGAGAATGTCCACTTGGGAGAGATGAGGATTCATGTGCCACTGCCCCGCTGACCAGATGCTCTCGGGGTATGCGAGAACACATGGTCAGACGAGGAGAGAGCAGTAGGTGTAGCTGTGTTTTCTGTGGTAATCCATGTTTCCGTCAGCGCCAAGAAGTCGAGGGACTGGAGGGTAGCATAGGCTGAGATGAACTCTGCCTTGTTGGCCGCAGAACGGCAGTTCCAGAGGCTGCCGGAGACCTGGAACTCCACGTGGGTCGTGCGTGCAGGGACCACCGGGTTAGAGAGGCAGCAGCCACGTGGTGTGAGGTGTTTGTATGGCCTGTGCGGAGAGGAGAGAACAGGGATAGACAGACACATAGTTGACAGGCTACAGAAAAGGCTACACTAATGCAAAGGAGATCGGAATTAAATTAACTAAACATCTGGGGACGCAAGGCCTCGCTCACTAACCTTTCACTAAAACACTCAAATACAACTCTTCCAACTTCCACTTTAGAAATTATAATTGCTGTAGTTCAATGTTTCCAGGAATAGACTAACTTAGTTTATTCAGCTAGCTAACTTGGTACAGTATTCTTCTGTGAAAACCGCCTAGGGCACCGTATCCTATGACGCCATAGCTAACTAGCATGCTAGCATCCAATAACACACGGTTTAGCACCAATACTTGGTTACAACAAACTACCAATGGATCATTCATGTCCGTGTCTAGTTCCTTTCATAATGCAGAAGTAATTAAACGTTGGCTAGCTAGCACAAAGTCAGTCATGCTAGCTACACAAGTGGACTACACATCTCGAATGTTCAGAAAGTGAAGTTTATGTTGCAAAATTCTCATTGACTAAAATGATACAGTACTGCTAGCTGGTAATGTTGGCTAGCTAGCAGTGGCTGCGGTGTTGACTGTTTGAAAATGTAGCTGGCTAGCTAACCTCGATAGTTTCTCTATACTACACCTTTGTCTTTGATACCAAGACAACTATGTAGCTAGCTAACTTTACACTAATAAAATCGCTCCGTTGAAATGTATTTAGTTGCTACAGTACTGCTAGCTGGTATAGTTGGCCAGCTAGCAGTGGCTGCAGTGTTGCTACCTGCTAGCTAGCTAGCTTTAATGGTCTCCATCTTTTACACCAATTGACTGCACATAATAACATGTTCTGCAAGTCTTGTTCAGTTTCTGCCATCAAAATAATATAATCAGCATATAAAAGGATACTTACCATTTCATCATCATATCTTACTCCAATATTTAACTGTTTAATTTATTTTGCCAAATCATTTATAAACATAGCAAACAAAGTCTGTGATAAGGCATCTCCATGTTTTACACCCAAGGGTGTGGGAAACCAATCTGTACGATATTCATTAACACGCACACAAGCAATTGGTACTTTGTGAAGAGACTGGATTGCGTGATAAAATTTCCCATCAACACCTGTCTTTAACAAACTATAGGCTAAAATATCCCTATTTACAAAATCAAAAGCTTTCTGGAAATCAATGAAACATGCAAAAGTAGGCTTCACTTCGTGTAATCTATTTCTGATTATTGTACAGTTTATGGAAGGGGGTGAGAACCATCAGCCTCCAAGGTTTTGTATTGAAATCAATGTACCCAGAGGAGGACGGAAGCTAGCTTGTTTTTGGTCGCAGGTTCAGGAATGGCTGAAGAATTGCAACATTTACCTGGAGTTTACTCTGCAAATAGCACTGCTAGGTGATCTGAAAAGTCATAGTCAATCTATATATAATATAATACTCTTAGCAAAAATGTGAAAACTATGAGAAACTATGAGAAAAGAAAGGTTCAGTTGAAAAATACATGGCAAATAGAAATCAAAACTGGATGGTCTTCAGATATAGATGGGAGGGGTTGAGGGTAGTTGAAGGATGGGACTAAAAACAAACAAAAGATAACTAATGTACAATATACTGTGTCCGTAAAATGTATATATCATGTATAATAAAATAAAATATTTAAAAAATATATATATTAAAAATTAAAAATATATGGGGATTGGAAATGATGCAGACAATTACATTGATAGAAGCAACAACCTATTTGCAATATTAAAGCTGATCCACCACTAATAATAATAATTTAAGAGAAAAAACATGTACAGTGCATTCAGAAAGTATTCAGACCCCTTGACTTTTTCCACATTTTGTTAATTGACAGCCTTATTCTAAAATTGATTAAATCGTTTTTTTCCCTCATCAATCTACACACAATACTCCGTAATGACAAAGCAAAAACAGGTTTTTAGACATTTTTGCAAATGTATATACACTATCAGTCAAACGTTTGGACACATCTACACATTGAGGACCACCACAGGAATGGAAGAGCCAGAGTTAACTCTGCTGCAGAGGATAAGTTAATTAGAGTTACCATCCTCAGAAATTGCAGCCCAAAAAAAATTATTCACAGAGTTCAAGTAACAGACACATCTCAACATCAACTGTTCAGAGGGGACTGTGTGAATCAGGCCTTCATGGTCGAATTGCTGCAAAGAAACCACTACTAAAGGACACCAATAATTAGAAGAGACCTGCTTGGGCCAAGAAACATGAGTGATGGACATTAGACTGGTGGAAATGTGTCCTTTGGTCTTTAGTCCAAATGTGAGATTTTTGGTTCAAACCGCCGTGTCTTTGTGAGACGCGGTGTGGGTGAATGGATGATCTCCGCATGTGTAGTTCCCACCGTCAAGCATGGAGGGGGAGGTGTTATGGCATGGGGGTGCTTTGCTGGTGACACTGTGTGATTTATTTAGAATTCAAGGCACACTTAACCAGCATGGCTACAACAGCATTCTGCAGCGATACTCCATCCCATCTGGTTTTGGCTTAGTGGGACTATCATTTGTTTTTCAACAGGACAATGACCCAACACACTTCCAGGCTGTGTAAGGGCTATTTTACCAAGAAGGAGAGTGATGGAGTGCTGCATCAGATGACCTGGCCTCCACAATCCCCCGACCTCAACCCAATTGAGATGGTTTGGGATGAGTCGGACGGCAGAGTGAAAGAAAAGCAGCCAACAAGTGCTCAGCATATGTGGGAACTCCTTCAAGACTGTTGGAAAATAAATCCAGGTGAAGCTGGTTGAGGGAATGCCAAGAGTGTGCAAAGCTGTCATCAAGGCAAAGGGTGGCAATTTGAAGAATCTCAAGTTTACATACATACACCTTAGCCAAATACATTTAAACTCAGTTTTTCACAATTCCTGACATTTAATCCTGTAAAAATTCCCTGTTTTAGGTCAGTTAGGAGGACCCCCCCTCCCCCCCCTCTCTCTCTCTCTCTCTCTCTCTCTCTCTGTAAGTCAAGTAGAGAAGTGTAGATCAAATGAAGGATGTCATCAGTACAAATAATTTACTTAGCTATTATATCATCATATGATCCCATTGTGGTTCATGTACAACTGTGAGCAATTCAGCAACATTCAGTCCAGTTTATTGCCATAGGATGCTTGTAAAGTTTATATAATGTTTAGCAGAAAGAGCAAAGTTGATCCTCAATTGAGTTGGTGCTCTTGTTATTGTCACTGATCTTTGAAACCAGAATGCTGCAATAGTAGTATTAGTAATACTACTTAGTATTACACACACACACACACACACACACACAGTAGCCTGTAGATAACATGAAGGGTGTTATTGGAAATCGTTTACCTACTGATTATGAACAACCAGTTTATGATGCTATTGAAGCTTATGTACATGAGATACTCAGCAACGCTCAGTTATGGTCATGAGATTGTGACCAAGGTTGTTCGAAACTGGGTCCCCTGCGCAACAGAAGAGCACATTAGCCCTATAGCTCTAAGCCAAAGCAACTTGTAACACACACACACACACACACAAACACACACACACACACACACACACACACACACACACACACACACACACACACACACACACACACACACACACACACACACACACACACACACACACACACACTGAATGAACAGCTCCACCCTCTGACCATCTTGATAAATGACACCAAGGTAAAGTATGTAATACAAGCACCATGGTTGTTAGATAATGTAACTCTTTATTGAATACATGTAGATCCCAGTAGAACCTACCTCTTTAGATTTTAGACATTGCACATGTTAACGTTCCCTCATCAAGATAAATTACATCAAGGACAGGTATTTGGTAAATGGTTTAACACACACCTCTATCTATGTATTATATATAGCAGGGCTATTCCAACCTGGGCCTAAATGTCCACTAACTGTAGCTGGTTTTCATCCCTCCCCTCTGGTCAGGGACTGATTCAGACCTGGTCAGTGGATTCTCTGGCCAGTCCTCTGTAGCTCAGCTGGTAGAGCACGGCGCTTGTAACGCCAAGGTAGTGGGTTCGATCCCCAGGACCACCCATACACAAAAATGTATGCACGCATGACTGTAAGTCGCTTTGGATAAAAGCGTCTGCTAAATGGCATATTATTATTATTACAATCAAATACATGCTTGTTCTTTCAGGGTCTAGACTGGGTTACTGTAATGCACTTTGCGACAAATGTTTTTGGAAAAAGTACAGACAAACTTGAATGATTGAATGATCGGTGAGAAGAGAGAGAGAGAAGGGGAGAAGAGAAAACCAGCAGTACTGTGGAGGGAGCTGGAGGGCCTGGAGTTGAATAGTCCTGGTCTATGGCATGTCTGTAGCTATGTACAGTCGTGGTCAAAAGTTTTGAGAATGACACAAGTATTGGTCTTCACAAAGTTTTGCTGCTTCAGTGTTTTTAGATATTTTTGTCAGATGTTACTATGGTATACTGAAGTATAATTACAAGCATTCCATAAGTGTCAAAGGCTTTTACTGACAATTAAAAATATTGACAAGAGTCAATATTTGCAGTGTTGACCCTTCTTTTTCAAGACCTCTGCAATCCGCCTTGGCATGCTGTCAATTAACTTCTGGGCCACATCCTGACTGAAGGCAGCCCATTCTTGCATAATCAATGCTTGGCGTTTGTCAGAATTTGTGGGTTTTTGTTTGTCCACCCGGACCCAAAATGTCGATGTTTTGTTCCCCGAGCCACTTAGTTATCACTTTTGCCTTATGGCAAGGTGCTCCATCATGCTGGAAAAGGCATTGTTCGTCACCAAACTGTTCTTGGATGGTTGGGAGAAGTTGCTCTCGGAGGATGTGTTGGTACCATTCTTTATTCATGACTGTGTTCCTAGGCAAAATTGTGAGTGAGCCCACTCCCTTGGCTGAGAAGCAACCCCACACATGAATGGTCTCAGGATGCTTTACTGTTGGCATGACACAGGACTGATGGTAGCGCTCACCTTGTCTTCTCCAGACAAGCTTTTTTCCGGATGCCCCAAACAATCGGAAAGGGGATTCATCAGAGAAAATGACTTTACCTCAGTCCTCAGCAGTCCAATCCCTGTACCTTTTGCAGAATATCAGTCTGTCCCTGATGTTTTTCCTGGAGAGAAGTGGCTTCCTCGCTGCCCTTCTTGACACCAGGCCATCCAAAAGTCTTCGCCTCACTGTGCGTGCAGATGCACGCACAACTGCCTGCTGCCATTCCTGAGCAAGCTCTGCACTGGTGGCGCCCCGATCCTGCAGCTGAATCAACTTTAGGAGATGGTCCTGGCGCTTGCTGGACTTTCTTGGGCACCCTGAAGCCCTCTTCACAACAATTGAACCTCTCTCCTTGAAGTTCTTGAGGATCCGATAAATGGTTGATTTAGGTGCAATCTTACTAGCAGCAATATCCTTGCCTGTGAAGCCCTTTTTGTGCAAAGCAATGATGACGGCACGTGTTTCCTTGCAGGTAACCATGGTTAACAGAGGAAGAACAATGATTTCAAGCACCACCCTCCTTTTAAAGCTTCCAGTCTGTTATTTTAACTATTTTAATCAGCATGACAGAGTGATCTCCAGCCTTGTCCTCGTCAACACTCTCACCTGTGTTAACGATAGAATCACTGACATGATGTCATCTGGTCCTTTTGTGGCAGGGCTGAAATGTTTTTTTGGGATTAAGTTCATTTTCATGGCAAAGAGGGACTTTGCAATGAATTGCAATTCATCTGATCACTCTTCATTACATTCTGGAGTATATGCAAATTGCCATCATAAAAACTGAGGCAGCAGACTTTGTGAAAATTAATATTTGTGTCATTCTCAAAACTTTTGACCACGACTGTATAGTACAGTCATCTCACCACTGGCCTGTCACAACTACCCAGAAGTCAGAAGAAGGGACGGACACCTGCCCACAGAACAACCTGACAACAAGGACCTCACCAGAATTATACATTCACCTTTGACCCAGATTAACATAGCAGCTCCTCCACAGAAGAACAGCAGCAGTTTGTTATGTTGTTAACACACCTGGCTATTACACCAATTAGCATGGTTAGCATTAGTGTTTACGTTACTCGATACTCTACGTCTGTCATCTCAGCCGGCATTCAACGTGTAGCCACCTTTATATTTAAAAAAATACCACTACATCCCTGTAAGCAGAGACACAAAAACAGCACACCAACAGAAAGACTTTAGTAACACACATGCACAGTTTCTATTTTAACAGAGGTGTAGTTTTAAGGCTCTATTCAATCAGATCCGCATAGTGGTTGTTTTGGCGGAGTCGGAGGTGGAACTGTGTTAGAGTTGTCAAATCCACAAGCGGCTCCTGGCATTTTACCTAAAGCGGACATTACCATTGGCTGCATGGAGTCGCATTCACAGAAATCCTATGCAGCCTTGTTTACAAGTGGAATGTGAGATGTAATCTACACCTCAATTAGGATGATAGAAATCTTCATTATTTAGTTTAATGATTTTTCATTTTGAGCGTAATTATTTCTATATATCCTATACTTTCTCGTTCTGAACTTCCAACGCTTTGTGACAATGATCGCAAAAGAGCAGCTGCTCACAGATTTGATGCTGCCAAAACATCCCCTATGCTTGTGTCTGCTGTCTCCAGTTAACGCTTGATCTGATTGAATCTAGGCCTTAGAGTTTGTTTCACACAGTGACGTGAGGAGGGATGGATGGCTGCAAATTATGCAGTTGGACGAGCTGACAGGCACAGAAACTCATTAACAAACCAATCAGACACTTCAGTGAGTCAAATCAACTCATCAACATCGACCCCAACCCATGGTCGGAAAATTAAAAACGTTTGAATATATACAATATAATAAACACACACGCACACACCCGATATCATACACACACGCATGCACACACATACTGTACATTTACACAAACTATCCATTCAAATGCAAAAGCATGTACTGCAAAAATGCCAATATACTACTGCAGTCATGAATATGTTAAAGAGATGGTTCACCCCACAAACTATACATTTAGCTAATCTTATGGATACCTAGAAAGTAATCCATGTAAATTAGTAAAATGTGTGAAATATCCCTTTAACATGACAAGCCGGAATCCTTGATTGACCCTTCTTCAGTTCGGATTCTGTCCTTACAGAATATATATATTTTCTAACATAGTAACTATGGCACCTAGGCTGACTAAAGAACGTATCTTATCACCTAACTTGTATTCATGTCAGACCCGTAGCACTGAAGGTAGCAGCAATATGTACCTTTGATTAAACTCAGGATAGCTTTACAATAAACCTGGTCTCAGAGCATTTCGTATTATTCTGTATGTAAATCCGAGACACTCAATTTAGTATGATATGTTACGTTCCGTATGGTATGTATTCATTTGTGGATGTCCATCACCCATTTCGTATGATATGTTATGAATTACAATTCCTATTATATGTTACGAATTTGCAAAACGTACAATATGTTATGAATTTGCAAAATGTAAAATATGTTACGAATTTGCAAAACATATGATATGTTACGAACTCTAGCTAGCTGGCTAACATTAGCTAGGCTAGGGGTTAGGGTTGGGTGTTAGGGTTACGTTTAGGAGTAAGGTTAAAGGGTTAATGTTAGGGTTAGGGGAAGGGTTAGCTTAAAGGGTTAAGGTTAGGGGAAGGGTTAGCTAACATGCTAAGTAATTTAAAAGTAGCTAAAAAAATACATGAAAAGTTGCTAATTAGCTTAAATTGTCCGTAATGAGATTAAAACGTTTGTGTTATAAGCCCACCCATCTACCCCGATCAACCACCCTACTTTTGTTTTTGCCTTAAGTAACCATCTGTCTTATGTAACCATACCAAACGTAACATATCATACTAATTTGAGTGTCCCGGATTTACGTTTACTATGTTAGGTCTAGTCAATGAGACCAGGCTGTTACAATGGCTTTTTCATATATCATCAAGTTAAAATCCTCCTGCTTTCTGCTTAAACACATAGTTTAATGTTAAATCAACTCCCCAAACGAAATGCCTGGATATTCAGCAACAAATAACCTAAACACACATAAGCAGATGTAGGTTGAAAATATTACTTTTCTGTTCATGGATTTAAATTAGGCCACACACCAAGATGGTGAAACTGACAAGCTAGCTCACAGGAGATTGCCTATATATCACAGACACACATACACCTGCACACACACACACATACAAACACACACTAGAGCGTAGAAGAGAAGAACTACACACTAGAGCGAGCTGGCAGAGATTTCCAGCAGAGTTTCGTAAGAGAGAAAGGTTGGAGGGAATGAGGCACGACATTTGAGAAAGGCCATCGAGTTTTGTAGAGGGTAAGCTACAGTAAGCAGCATGGCAGAGAGAGATAGAGGGATGGAGAGAAAGAGAGAGAATCACAAACAGAAAGAAACAGAGAGAGCAAGGTATGCGCGAGAGAGAAATGGAAAGAGAGAGAGAATGAGAGAGGTAGGGAGAAAGGGAAAGACAAAGAAAGAGTTCAACAGAAACAAAGAAACAGAGAGAGGGGAAGAAGCTATCGCTAGCAGCTCAGAGGTTTCTTACAGAATAAATTCCTCTTGACAGAGACCCATAGCAACAGGGAACAAAGCCCTAAGCTGTCCCACAACACACACACACACAGTTTTCTTTAGAAATGTAGCTGCTGAATTTGCTTTAACTTTTGAAGACACTGATAGCTATTTCTTACTATGTATATTTTATTATGGCCATGTTATTCTTGCAATTGGAGCTGGGGTGCAAAAGGCTTGAACATACATCATGAACAACTGACTATTTTGGAAGGAGAAATCAAGCCCCACTCTGAAGTGTACTGGGACTTCTTGCCATTTTGGTTTGAAGTACAAGATAGCACAGCAGTGACACAACAAATAACATTATTACATTATTGATAGACAAATTAATAAATAAACAAACAAATAAATAAATGAATGCCCATATTTTACAGTAAAATCTCAACTCAAGACGAAGTACAGTCTGTGAGTGATTGGTGGTAAAGCCTTTTACACGTCGTGTGGCGCCTGTGTAGGGCAACCATTGGTATTTCTCTATGACTTTATTTGAACATGCTGTCATAAGGCCTACATAACACTGTCTTAAAACAAAGACTGTTCATGTCAGCTTATGACAACTGACTTTGTACTGTTATGGCATGTACTATTGTTTAGCTTAGCTAATTGGCTAAGCATGAAGCTGGCCAGATAGCATACTTGAATACCAGCCCAGATATGTAGTCCTTATGACAGCATGTTCAACAAAAGCCTAACCGGCACATGAGTGAAGGCTGCTGGGTAGTGTAGTTCTACATGAGGACATTGCCGCGTGTGTCAGGCAGCCGTAGCCCCACCAGTCCTCCTCCTACCAGTACAGCCGACGCCAGCAGGATGGGGATGGCCTTAGTAATGCCAACCAGAGAGCCGAAGATCAGGTTCCCCAGCACCGCTGCCAGCTTACACATGGCATTACAGAAGCCAAAGCCTGTACCCCTGGAGAGAAGAGAGGAGGAGAGGAGGAGAGGAGGAGAGGAGGAGAGGAGGAGAGGAGGAGATGAGGAGAGGAGGAGAGGAGGAGAGGAGAGAGTCAGGGTATGTGTGGCTGTGTGTGTGTGTGTGTGTGTGTGTGTGTGTGTGTGTGTGTGTGTGTGTGTGTGTGTGTGTGTGTGTGTTCTACCCACCTCCTGTCTGTAGGGTAGAGCTCAGCAGTGACTACATCCAGGGAGTTCCAGGCCGATATACTGAGGCCGTTATAGAGACACAGCATGAAGATCATCATAGACTCACTGGTACCAAACCACAGGAAGAAACAACTGATGCCTGACAGCACCATGGAGCCCCCTGGAGGACAAAATATGCTATTACACATCAGATCACAACACAACACGAGATATTTTTTTTTACATTTTTATGAAGTGTACTGGGACTTCTTGCCATTTTGGTTTGAAGTACAAGATAGCACAGCAGTGACACAACAAATAACATTATTACATTATTGATAGACAAATTAATAAATAAACAAACAAATAAATAAATGAATGCCCATATTTTACAGTAAAATCTCAACTCAAGACGAAGTACAGTCTGTGAGTGATTGGTGGTAAAGCCTTTTACACGTCGTGTGGCGCCTGTGTAGGGCAACCATTGGTATTTCTCTATGACTTTATTTGAACATGCTGTCATAAGGCCTACATAACACTGTCTTAAAACAAAGACTGTTCATGTCAGCTTATGACAACTGACTTTGTACTGTTATGGCATGTACTATTGTTTAGCTTAGCTAATTGAGATATATCATTTGATAACAGATTACAAATACATACTATTTCTGGTGCTGAATTTTTTATTTCCTTTCATAGCAATGTAAAACTCCAGTGGGGCAGTCATACAATTGAAACTCTGTCTGAGTTCCAAAGTCATACTCTGTATGAAGTAGAATTTCAAAAACGAGTACAATTTAAACAGTCCTACCCAGCATGCTCAGGCGCCCTATCTTGTCCATGAGGAGGGCGGAGACTATGTTGCCGGGCAACACGGCGAGCGTCCCCAGGAAATTGACAAAGTAGACCCAGTAGGCGCTGTAGTCGTCGTCAAAGGTCATCTGACAGCCCGTTTTGTTGTGATGGAATGAACTGTTGATCACCCTCGACCCCACCAGCTTAGAATCGTCAATATCTGGAGAGAAAGACATGTAGACAAAGATAATTAAATAAGTGGACTAATTTGACTCCTTTCTGTGCTTTTTGTCTGGCAGGTGAACTTTGTGCTGTGGTTGAACCTATTATCTAAGGCTGCTCAGTAGGCCTGTAACTCTTTATTAACTAAAGTTTGCCCCCTATCGTTCACAAATGGTATCACCCTGCCTCTTCGCCTCAGTAACTTCTCTTGATGAAGGGAAAGGCGAACAGGGGGTGGGAAGGGGGTCAAAAATATGGTCCGTCTGCAAAAACATCCCAGGTCTTTCAGGGATAACTCCCCCCTGATTGAAAAGCTATTAATACACATAAAAGAGACAGAGGCAGCAAACACTCTGCCCTCTCTTTACCTCTCTCTCTTCATCTCTCACTCCCTCTTTCTCTCTCCCCTTTCCCTCCATCCCCCTAGCAGTGTCACTGCTAGAGGCAGTAAGACTACATTTCCCATGTGGCTTTTGCACCAAGCTGACACGCCCAGATTGTTTTCATGTTCAGCTGTTTCCTATAGGCTGAGGGGGAACCGTTTCTAAACCTGTGTTAG